>NC_133181.1:63215000-63220000 GCF_049306965.1 Danio rerio | reverse complement strand
GTATGGAGCGCACTTTACTAACGGCCGAGCAGTGCGTTTACATTCATATGCAGTACCTAGTGAGTAGTAGGCGGTTTCAGACGCAGAGTTTGGACACCCCTGTTCTAGTATATCCAGTAAGAGCTTGATTAGCAGGTTCAGGTGTGTGTAATTGGGGTTGGCACTAAAATATGCAGGACACCGGACTGAGTTTGGGCAGCGCTGGTTTAAGCGGGCCCAGTTGCATCTCCTGATTATCCTACTCAGTGCTGTTAAACTGTTTGCGTTCTTTAAGACTTCCTGTTGTATGAATTAGGACTGCATGACATGATATAGAAGTGAAGGGCGTTTGGTAATGCACGCTGAGACGCATGATGTGCACAGAAACCTGCGCTCTAAGCTGAATAAGGTTCTCCTTCATCTAATGCTGCTTGAATGGTTTGAAATGATTAAACGGAATACTTTCATCAAGATTGCAAATGAGTCTGGCTTACCAAAACATGTTTTTAAAGCTCACAGGCACATCACATGCTGCTTTCTCAGTTATGAAACGCATCGCAACAAAAACTGATGCAATCTGATGTGGGGTCAGGGTGAGCCAGGTCTACCCTGTGGAGCCGGGCCTGGGTGGAGTTTCTAAATGAATGAATATGATAGTAGATCACATTAATTGGTTGTGGATATAGTTGTAGAAAACTCATTGATGAAAACTCAACATTTGATGAAAATGTTCTCTGGTAATTATTTCCAACATCCAGCTAACAACATCTCATCCCGCATGGCTCAATGCCTCTCTAACTTACTACAAGTAACACCCCTGTCTTACACTCCACCAACAGCACACTTGCAAACGCCCACGAAGAGTCACGGTCATTACCTGAAGAGATTCTCCATCAAGAGCGAGCTGTGGATTAGTTCAGGAGAGCAGCGTGATCAGATGATCATTCTCCAGAGGATAATCATGTGTAGAACAGACGTAACTTGTGTATGCGTCTGTGTTGTGTATTGTCTGTGTTGGTGTTGTAAATTAAGGTACAATAATCAGGTAATTAACTGCCAGTCTGCTATTTCACACACTCATTTTCATATATATTATTTCTCATACAATACATTGTTTAAATTCAACTTTGATAAACAAGCAAAAACTAAGCAAAGGTGAATTTTCAAGATCAAAAGTTGTCAGAGCAGAGATCATGTCCCATAATGCAGTTCATCACCATAAATTACCCCAAAAATCAAAGTCTGCGTGAACCAAAGGTTGCAGAGAAGTTTATTTCAGTGTGTTAATGCACTTCCAGCTGAAACTGAATATTCAATAGGGGTGGGGCTTTCAGTGGGTGGAGGCGGGGCTTTCTTTAGGCAGGGAGTGGCTTTCTTTGGGCAGGGAGTGGCTTTCTTTAGGCAGGGAGGGGCTTTCTTCAGGCAGGGAGGGGCTTTCTTCAGGCAGGGAGGGGCTTTCTTTAGGCAGGGAGGGGCTTTCTTCAGGCAGGGAGGGGCTTTCTTTGGGCAGGGAGTGGCTTTCTTTAGGCAGGGAGGGGCTTTCTTCAGGCAGGGAGGGGCTTTCTTTAGGCAGGGAGGGGCTTTCTTCAGGCAGGGAGGGGCTTTCTTTAGGCAGGGAGTGGCTTTCTTTAGGCAGGGAGGGGCTTTCTTCAGGCAGGGAGGGGCTTTCTTTAGGCAGGGAGTGGCTTTCTTTAGGCAGGGAGGGGCTTTCTTCAGGCAGGGAGGGGCTTTCTTTAGGCAGGGAGTGGCTTTCTTTAGGCAGGGAGGGGCTTTCTTCAGGCAGGGAGGGGCTTTCTTTAGGCAGGGAGTGGCTTTCTTTAGGCAGGGAGTGGCTTTCTTTAGGCAGGGAGGGGCTTTCTTCAGGCAGGGAGGGGCTTTCTTTAGGCAGGGAGTGGCTTTCTTTAGGCAGGGAGGGGCTTTCTTCAGGCAGGGAGTGGCTTTCTTCAGGCAGGGAGTGGCTTTCTTTAGGCAGGGAGTGGCTTTCTTTAGGCAGGGAGGGGCTTTCTTCAGGCAGGGAGGGGCTTTCTTTAGGCAGCACTCAAACCCAGAGGCAGACGCTCACAGCTAGTGAAACACACTGTGGGTTTTTGTAGAATGTACTGGATATTTTTACTGCAGTGTAAGCCTCAGCGCTGGTCATATCTCCATCATGATGTGGTAATAGCGTGATCATAAAGCGCTCGCCTGACCTGATCAAATATGAATGAGCTGCAGTCAACGCTAAGAGGCTTTCTGGGCTGTAGTATCAGCTTTCACCTGTTGAATCATTGATAAGAGTCTTCAGCGATTACACTGAGCCATGATCACACACACACACACACACACACACACACACACACACACACACACACACACACACACACACACACACACACACACACACACTCTGCTGCTGGTTCAGAGCTATATGAACAGCTTTACTGCAGCCGTGTGTTTGGAGAATTACTGTCCTGCGTATTGCTGAACACTGAGTGAAGAGTTCAGGCTTCTGTGAGAGACGCACCGCACCGCACCGCACCGCACCGCTCTGGAGTCTGCTGTGGTCCAGCAACGCTCATCTCCAGCTCTCCTGTCTTTCAGCTTTCATGGCACAAAGCCGTCTGAATAATCAAAGAATAATAATCAGGGAATAATCGAGTCGTCAGTGATGGCAATAGTGTTGTTTCCTTTACTTCTAGATTTGCTAAAACACCTGGAGTCATATTCAAGTCATCTTGAGGATGAAAGCTGCTCGATCTCCTCAATTTAGGAGTGGTTAGTAATGATGATGAGTATGAAGTGAAGTAAACACTGAAGTTATCGTGCAGTAATTCCACACACAGTTCCAGCATCAGTGGCGCATTAGCAGCGGTGAGAGACTCCTGAATCAGTCAGGCTGCGTCTACACTATAATCCAGACTCATCTGAAACCCGTGATTTGGTCTGAGAGCGCTTCATGTGCACACTCTGGCCTTCAGTCTCTCCATCATCTGGTTGATGAACTGCACAGCGCTGCTGTTTATTTCCTCTCTGTGAAACAGTGAATGTGTGACTGTGCTCTGATCTGAACGACAGCTCCACTAAACACTCCCTGAGCGCTGAAGAGACGCCACGAGGAGCATCTACACACACACACACACACACACACACACACACACACACACACTCATCTGTCTTCAGTTAAACACAGAGGAAACTGAAGTGATTGCGTTTGGGAGCAGAGATGAAGGTGAATGTGTAGCTTGGTTCTAAGTGTCAAACAACAGACAATAAGGTCAAGAGTGTTGGTGTGACTCTGGAGTCAGATCTGAGTTTCAGTAGTCGTGTCAGAGCAGTCAGTAAATCAGCACACTGTCATCTCACACACACTGCAGGAGTCAGATGCTGTGTCTCCAGTGAGGACTCAGAGAAACTTGTTGATGCTTTTATCAGCAGCAGGGTGGATTACTGTAACGGCCTCCTCACTGGCCTTCCCAAACACACAGTCAGACAGTTGCAGCTCATCCAGGATTCTGACTTGAACCAGAACATCAGAGCACATCACAGCTGTCCTCAGGTCTCTAGACTGGCTCCAGTTACATTCAGAATAGAGTTTACAGTATTATTACTGCTCTATACATCACTGAATGGCCTAGGAGCTCAATACATTACAGATATGCTGACTGAACACACACCTAACAGATCACTCAGATCAGCAGGATCAGATACACTAGACACTCTAAGAGTTCAGTCAGAGCAGGGTGAATCAGCCTTCAGCTATAACAGCGCCCCCTGCTGCTGGAGTCAGCTTCCAGAAATGATCAGATGTGCTCCAACATTAGACACATTCACATCAGGACTGAACACACGTCTGTAGCTGAGCTGTACTGAATGAACACTGTGCTGCAGCACACACATCACACTGTTGTGTCTCTCTGTTCAGATTTTATTTTTCCTAATCTTGTCTCTCTTATTGCTGTTTATATGTACAGCACTTCAAATTGCCACTGTGTGTGAAATGTGCTGTAGAAATAAACTTGCCTTGTCTTGTAATAAAACATCTGCGCCAGTGTCCTCCAGCATGTTAGCTGGATTGGTCACATGACAGCATCACATGACTGAAATAATCACTAGGTGCGTTCAACATGAAGCTCAGCTGCAGCCGGTGATCAACGAGATTAGCCGAGCGCAGGCGGAGGCGGAGTTGAAAACGGAGCCGTCAAGACGGACAGCTGGACACTTCGGGGTTCAAAGTGGCTGCAGTCATGATGACCAATCATATGTTGTCATCATAATTTTTTTTTTTTTTATTTATAAAAACAAAACATTTACAAATAAAACAGAACACGGTTTCTACAAACTTTTAAACAATAAGGGAGAATATGAATATGTAAAATATATAACAAATGCATGAGAGGAATAAGGGGAAATGAGAGATTAATATAAACATAAAAACAAATCGGTCTATTAAATACAAAGCAATAAGCACAATTTCTAGGAGTTTAAACATCACTCTTTAGGCTAACACTTTTTGTTTGAATAAGCTAAAAAGGAGTTTACATTTATTTACATTTATAGATGTAAAACTTTTCAATGTAAAACGCAAAACAAGGTGTTTTGATTAAGCCTTAATAAATGAGATTATTCTGCATAAGGAAAGCATTTTCAAAAAAGCACTTTAATCCAAAAAGATTAAACAAAAGGTAAAATAAGTGAGCTACACTTTCAGCAGATGTTTTCCAGAAAGAGCAGGTATAAACGGCTAATAAATCATTTTATAATTATTTAATAAAAAAGGTCTTTAACTTAATTTGTTTATTAAACTTTAGGGTGGCAGGATCAATGATGATTATTTTATTTCAAGTCTGTAAGACTTATTTGAGTTCATATTTAGGTTATTTACTAAAATATAGCTTTTATTTAAATCGTTCGTCGAGCTGGATGCAGTAAATAGTCTGTACAAAAAAGTTGAAAATAAACCTGTGCGAACAAGCTAACCTTTATAACCAGATTATTTAACAAAAGATGATTACTGCAGTAAAATATTAGTAGTTTTTAATAAG
>NC_133181.1:63172500-63205000 GCF_049306965.1 Danio rerio | reverse complement strand
ATGTTCCCGCTGACGCTCATCGCGCGCTTCGAGCCAAGATGTCTCTGGAAGGGCGCGCCTTCGAGCCCACGGCTCTCGGTTTCCTAATCTGCGCAGAGAAAAGCCGTTCTCTCGCTCGGCGGCCAATGGCGGCGCGCGTCGCCCTGCGTGCTGGTTGACCGTCCGATGACGTCAGAGCTCCTGCATTTCACGGATCCGTGTGTTTTCCTGCTGAATAAATGCTGCAGGAGGGCGAAACACCGAGAGCACGGCGGACTGACTGAAGACGAGCTGATCAATGAAGATTCACCCGCACAGATCAGCTCATCTAAACACACAGTCCATAGAAAACGGTCAGGCTGTCGGTGTAACCGCTAAAATAAACACACACATTCAATATCACTCATCTGTGTTGTGCTCATATTCACACGCACACAAAGACACACACACACACAGACTCTAGTCCTGTGTGAAAGCGGCTGCTCTTAATATTACACACTTAAACACACACCCACGGTCTCAGACACAGACAGATACACACACACACACACACACACACACACCTACACTGTCTTATATACAGTGGGCATGGGCCGGTAGAAGACTGAGGTGGTATAAGCATCCGGGTGTTGAGCTCACTGCTGTAAAATGAGCTTATATGTTTAATGTCTGGATAAAACACTGAAACTCTTGATCTCGATGTGTTATTTTGGGAAACAGTTATGATATTTATGAGCAGTAATCATGTCAGGCTGAATAACTCTGATCAGTCATGGTCTTCTGCTGTCTTCATTAGTTTCTAAAACACTGATCTCTTTACTATTTAACAGCATGTTGGATATGTGTTCTGCTGGAGACACTGCTGTCCTACAACACTTCCGACATGAGGAACACTGGCACACGCCTCAGGAACGCTACAGCAGATCATTGTGGCGGTTTCGAATCGTTGACTTCTCCAAACCGCGCTATACCTTCACAACGGTTATCATCCCGCGCCTAATATACACAGAGAAACTCTGACACACACACACACACACACACACACACACACACACACACACTGAACCCCTCTCAAATATATACACACACACCATCTCATACACACACACAAAAACAGAACACGGGCAGTCTCACACACTCTGGCCTGGTACACGCGTGGTCGTGATGTGAGATGTGGTCATGAACGTGCAGCTGATGGTTCAGTCGCTCTTCATCTCGGCTCTGCTGAATGATGATTCTCTGTCTGAAAACTCTGTTTCATGTTAATGTGTAGACATCACCAGCTCCATCACCAGCTCCACTCATCACCAGCTCCACTCATCACCAGCTCCATCACCAGCTCCATCACCAGCTCCATCACCAGCTCCACTCATCCCCAGCTCCATCACCAGCTCCACTCATCCCCAGCTCCATCACCAGCTCCATCACCAGCTCCATCACCAGCTCCACTCATCACCAGCTCCATCACCAGCTCCACTCATCACCAGCTCCATCACCAGCTCCATCACCAGCTCCATCACCAGCTCCACTCATCACCAGCTCCACTCATCACCAGCTCCACTCATCACCAGCTCCATCACCAGCTCCATCACCAGCTCCATCACCAGCTCCACTCATCACCAGCTCCATCACCAGCTCCATCACCAGCTCCATCACCAGCTCCACTCTTCACCAGCTCCACTCATCACCAGCTCCATCACCAGCTCCACTCATCACCAGCTCCACTCATCACCAGCTCCACTCATCACCAGCTCCACTCATCACCAGCTCCACTCTTCACCAGCTCCACTCATCACCAGCTCCATCACCAGCTCCACTCATCACCAGCTCCACTCATCACCAGCTCCACTCATCACCAGCTCCACTCATCACCAGCTCCACTCTTCACCAGCTCCACTCTTCACCAGCTCCACTCATCACCAGCTCCACTCATCACCAGCTCCACTCATCACCAGCTCCACTCATCACCAGCTCCATCACCAGCTCCACTCATCACCAGCTCCACTCATCACCAGCTCCATCACCAGCTCCACTCATCACCAGCTCCATCACCAGCTCCACTCATCACCAGCTCCACTCATCACCAGCTCCATCACCAGCTCCACTCATCACCAGCTCCACTCATCACCAGCTCCACTCATCACCAGCTCCACTCATCACCAGCTCCACTCATCACCAGCTCCACTCATCACCAGCTCCATCACCAGCTCCATCACCAGCTCCATCACCAGCTCCACTCATCACCAGCTCCACTCATCACCAGCTCCATCACCAGCTCCACTCATCACCAGCTCCATCACCAGCTCCACTCATCACCAGCTCCACTCATCACCAGCTCCATCACCAGCTCCACTCATCACCAGCTCCACTCTTCACCAGCTCCACTCATCACCAGCTCCATCACCAGCTCCACTCATCACCAGCTCCACTCATCACCAGCTCCATCACCAGCTCCACTCATCACCAGCTCCACTCATCACCAGCTCCACTCATCACCAGCTCCATCACCAGCTCCATCACCAGCTCCATCACCAGCTCCACTCTTCACCAGCTCCACTCTTCACCAGCTCCACTCATCACCAGCTCCACTCATCACCAGCTCCATCACCAGCTCCACTCATCACCAGCTCCACTCATCACCAGCTCCACTCATCACCAGCTCCATCACCAGCTCCACTCATCACCAGCTCCACTCATCACCAGCTCCACTCATCACCAGCTCCACTCATCACCAGCTCCACTCATCACCAGCTCCACTCTTCACCAGCTCCACTCATCACCAGCTCCACTCATCACCAGCTCCATCACCAGCTCCACTCATCACCAGCTCCACTCATCACCAGCTCCATCACCAGCTCCACTCATCACCAGCTCCACTCATCACCAGCTCCACTCATCACCAGCTCCACTCATCACCAGCTCCACTCATCACCAGCTCCACTCATCACCAGCTCCATCACCAGCTCCACTCATCACCAGCTCCACTCATCACCAGCTCCACTCATCACCAGCTCCACTCATCACCAGCTCCACTCATCACCAGCTCCACTCATCACCAGCTCCACTCATCACCAGCTCCACTCWTCACCAGCTCCACTCATCACCAGCTCCACTCATCACCAGCTCCATCACCAGCTCCACTCATCACCAGCTCCACTCATCACCAGCTCCATCACCAGCTCCACTCATCACCAGCTCCATCACCAGCTCCACTCATCACCAGCTCCACTCATCACCAGCTCCATCACCAGCTCCACTCATCACCAGCTCCACTCATCACCAGCTCCACTCWTCACCAGCTCCACTCATCACCAGCTCCATCACCAGCTCCACTCATCACCAGCTCCACTCATCACCAGCTCCATCACCAGCTCCACTCATCACCAGCTCCACTCATCACCAGCTCCATCACCAGCTCCACTCATCACCAGCTCCATCACCAGCTCCACTCATCACCAGCTCCACTCATCACCAGCTCCATCACCAGCTCCACTCATCACCAGCTCCACTCATCACCAGCTCCACTCATCACCAGCTCCACTCATCACCAGCTCCACTCWTCACCAGCTCCACTCATCACCAGCTCCACTCATCACCAGCTCCACTCATCACCAGCTCCACTCATCACCAGCTCCACTCATCACCAGCTCCACTCTTCACCAGCTCCACTCATCACCAGCTCCATCACCAGCTCCACTCATCACCAGCTCCACTCATCACCAGCTCCATCACCAGCTCCACTCATCACCAGCTCCATCACCAGCTCCACTCATCACCAGCTCCACTCATCACCAGCTCCACTCATCACCAGCTCCACTCTTCACCAGCTCCACTCATCACCAGCTCCATCACCAGCTCCACTCATCACCAGCTCCACTCATCACCAGCTCCATCACCAGCTCCACTCATCACCAGCTCCACTCATCACCAGCTCCACTCATCACCAGCTCCATCACCAGCTCCATCACCAGCTCCATCACCAGCTCCACTCWTCACCAGCTCCACTCWTCACCAGCTCCACTCATCACCAGCTCCACTCATCACCAGCTCCATCACCAGCTCCACTCATCACCAGCTCCACTCATCACCAGCTCCACTCATCACCAGCTCCACTCATCACCAGCTCCATCACCAGCTCCACTCATCACCAGCTCCACTCATCACCAGCTCCACTCATCACCAGCTCCACTCATCACCAGCTCCACTCATCACCAGCTCCACTCATCACCAGCTCCATCACCAGCTCCATCACCAGCTCCATCACCAGCTCCACTCATCACCAGCTCCACTCATCACCAGCTCCACTCATCACCAGCTCCACTCATCACCAGCTCCACTCTTCACCAGCTCCACTCATCACCAGCTCCACTCATCACCAGCTCCACTCATCACCAGCTCCACTCATCACCAGCTCCATCACCAGCTCCATCACCAGCTCCATCACCAGCTCCACTCATCACCAGCTCCACTCATCACCAGCTCCACTCATCACCAACTCCATCACCAGCTCCACTCATCACCAGCTCCACTCATCACCAGCTCCATCACCAGCTCCACTCATCACCAGCTCCACTCATCACCAGCTCCACTCATCACCAGCTCCACTCATCACCAGCTCCACTCATCACCAGCTCCATCACCAGCTCCACTCATCACCAGCTCCACTCATCACCAGCTCCACTCATCACCAGCTCCACTCATCACCAGCTCCACTCATCACCAGCTCCACTCATCACCAGCTCCACTCATCACCAGCTCCACTCWTCACCAGCTCCACTCATCACCAGCTCCACTCATCACCAGCTCCATCACCAGCTCCACTCATCACCAGCTCCACTCATCACCAGCTCCATCACCAGCTCCACTCATCACCAGCTCCATCACCAGCTCCACTCATCACCAGCTCCACTCATCACCAGCTCCACTCATCACCAGCTCCACTCTTCACCAGCTCCACTCATCACCAGCTCCACTCTTCACCAGCTCCACTCATCACCAGCTCCACTCATCACCAGCTCCACTCATCACCAGCTCCATCACCAGCTCCACTCATCACCAGCTCCACTCATCACCAGCTCCATCACCAGCTCCACTCATCACCAGCTCCACTCATCACCAGCTCCACTCATCACCAGCTCCACTCATCACCAGCTCCATCACCAGCTCCATCACCAGCTCCATCACCAGCTCCACTCTTCACCAGCTCCACTCTTCACCAGCTCCACTCATCACCAGCTCCACTCATCACCAGCTCCATCACCAGCTCCACTCATCACCAGCTCCACTCATCACCAGCTCCACTCATCACCAGCTCCACTCATCACCAGCTCCACTCATCACCAGCTCCACTCATCACCAGCTCCATCACCAGCTCCACTCATCACCAGCTCCACTCATCACCAGCTCCACTCATCACCAGCTCCACTCATCACCAGCTCCACTCATCACCAGCTCCACTCATCACCAGCTCCACTCATCACCAGCTCCACTCATCACCAGCTCCATCACCAGCTCCACTCATCACCAGCTCCACTCATCACCAGCTCCACTCATCACCAGCTCCACTCATCACCAGCTCCATCACCAGCTCCACTCATCACCAGCTCCACTCATCACCAGCTCCACTCATCACCAGCTCCACTCTTCACCAGCTCCACTCATCACCAGCTCCACTCTTCACCAGCTCCACTCATCACCAGCTCCACTCATCACCAGCTCCACTCATCACCAGCTCCACTCATCACCAGCTCCACTCATCACCAGCTCCACTCATCACCAGCTCCACTCATCACCAGCTCCACTCTTCACCAGCTCCACTCATCACCAGCTCCACTCTTCACCAGCTCCACTCATCACCAGCTCCACTCATCACCAGCTCCACTCTTCACCAGCTCCACTCATCACCAGCTCCACTCTTCACCAGCTCCACTCATCACCAGCTCCACTCATCACCAGCTCCACTCATCACCAGCTCCACTCTTCACCAGCTCCACTTGCTGGAGGAAAGATCACCGCATCATGAAGCTCTCGGCTCTAGTGAATCAGCAGTGTGTGCAGGGATCAACACAAGGATCTTTTCTGCTGGTCCAGATGGGTCAATAGTTCAGATTTGTACTTGCGCTGCCAATATTTCCACTGAACACACCAAAGAAAACCATTCTCACCCACACATTACAAACAGTGTCAACAAATAATGTCTATAATTACTTACATAGTGTATTTAAATAGGGCGGCACGGTGGCACAGTGGGTTGTGCTGTCGCCTCACTGCAAGTAGGTTGCTGGTTTGAGCCTTGGCTCAGTTGGTGTTTCTGTGTAGAGTTTGCATGTTCTCCCCGTGTTGGCGTGGGTTTCCTCCGGGTGCTCCGGTTTCCCCCACAGTCCAAACACATGCGCTATACGGGAACTGGGTCGGCTAAATTGTCTGTAGTGTATGAGTGAGTGTGTGTGGATGATTCCCAGAGATGGGTTGCGGCTGGAAGGGCATCCGCTGTGTAAAAACTTGCTGGATAAGTTGGCGGTTCATTCCGCTGAGGCGACCCCGGATTAATAAAGGGACTAAGCCGACAAGAGAATGAATGAATGAATATATTTAAATAGGGCAGCACAGTGGCACAATGGGTGGCACAATCGCCTTCCAGCAAGATCTCTGGTTCGAGCCTGGGCTGGGTCAGTTGGTGTTTCTGTGTGGAGTTTGCATGTTCTCCCCGTGTTGGTTTCCTCCGGGTGCTCCGGTTTCCCCCACAGTCCAAACACATGCGCTATAGGGGAACTGATCAACTACACTGGCCGTAGTGTGTGTGAATGCAAGAGTGTGCGGATGTTTCCCAGTACTTGGTTGCAGCTTGATGGTATCCGCTGTGTAAAACATATGCTAGAATAGTTGGTGGTTCCTTTCACTGTGGCGACCTCTAAATAATAAAGGGACTAAGCCAAAAAGAAAGTGACAGAATGAATGTATTTAAGTGAAGTTTATTCATGAAGTAATTTGGAGAGGAGCACGTGATGATGATTGAACACGGCTGGTTCTGCATTAGCATGCATGATCCACCAATCAGGCCATTCCTAACCCACTATAAAGAGTCAGGGGTTTTCACTACAGTCATCTTCGATTTGAAGAATCCCCCCTTCCACCCCTACCTCTTCACCTTTCCCTCCATAGGGCGGCACGGTGGCCCAGTGACTAGCACTGTCGCCTCACCACAAGAACGTCACCGTTTCTAGTCCTTCAACAGGCCGGTGGTCGTTTCTGTGAGTAGTTTGCATGTTCTTCCCGTGCTTGCGTGGGTTTTCCCCGGGTCCTCTGGTTTCCTCCCACATTCCAAAAACCTGCACAACAAGTAAATTGATAAATCTAAATTTGCAATTCAGGTAATCTTATAATGCAGCATATCTTTTAATAGCATTCAATGTTTAGTCATCAGCTCTTATCAAGGGGGAGTTGTCGAGATCTACCTGAGCTCAAGGCTCCCCTCTCTTCCTCCAAACGGGAGGGAGCCCAGGGCTCAAGAACCTTTGAGCTCAGGGCTCTCTCCCGGGACAGCATGCCAAACTTGCTTATAATCAATCATCAGCTAAGTGTGAACTCTTGAAATAATATTTAAAAATGTTAATGAGCAAAAACAAAACAGAAAGAGCAGCATGGAGCGTGTGACGGTGTTTACTGCAGTTCTAAATGATTTACCAATTAATCTCAGAACCCAGTTTAGACAACACCAAAAGCGGGATTTCTTTTCCCACATGAATCGCTGGACGTCTTATACTGCACTAATGGCAGGACAAACTTCCTCCAACTCTTAATGATTGGAGTCAGGACCTTCTGTACCATCTAACAATGAGAAGATCCGGTTCTCCTCCAAGGGTTTGTTACGACCCCTCATTCGAGTCGCAACAAAAGAGCTCAAACAAAATATTATAAATGCAACTTAATTATTATACAAAACTAATAGAACAACACATCAAGAAACAAACAAATGTCTAGAGCTGTGGTTCTCAAACTGTGGTGCGCAGGATTCCTTCTAGTGGTGCGCGGAGGAATGAAATATGTCATGTACATATATTTCAAAATTGATCAAAAATGATGTAAATAATATGCCATTTATGACATAGCCTGTATTTCTGAGGTCATCTGCCACATTGTTTTAACTGTGCAGAGGTGTAGCTGCTTTACAGGGTCTGCTACACTACTGTATTTCAACACTGCTCATTGTGCTGGTACATGGAGAGACTACTCTTCTCTGAGGTGGTGCTTGATGAGAGCGTTTGAGAACCGCTGCTCTAGAGGATAATAAAAAATAGCCAACTTGAACTACACATATAAATAATGCCAAACAACACCATACGGTTGCTGAAATTAAGAGATGGTCTTGACCGAGGACGCACTGCCCTTCAGAAGCTGGCACACACACCGGCATTTATAAGCTTTGAACTAATTGGGGAGCGACCAGGCAGCCAATCAGGATCTGCCACATCCAGACTGGAATCCAGGGGTCGTCACAGGGCTGCAGTCAGAAATGGGATCTTATTTGGCAGCCAGTGCTGACATACACACAGCTAATGCATCCAAACTTCATATTGTCAGTTTATTAGTTGCTCACACTGATTTTAACTCAATTTTTTTTTTTTTTTTTTACTTTATTTTTATACATTAAAACGTTTTACAGAACAGAACATTCAGTGACAGCAGCGGTCATTAACAAAAAAAAAAATAATTAAATAAATAAAAAATTATAAAATAAAATAAAAAAAGACAGTAGCCGCAGATGTAAATAAAAAAAATTACAAAAAAAAAAACATACAATATTTTCAGTTTCAAAGGAGCTAGAAATACTATGTCCTATTCAGGTACAACGTAACAGGTGCCCATCTTTGTTTAAAAATATCCAGTTTTAGTTGAAGTTGAGCAGTCATATACTCCATTCTATATATACAATCAAGTTTTTCTATCCACTGTACTATTGTTGGAGGGTGTGGCTTCATCCAATTTATTGTTATGGTCTTTCTTGCACTTAGTAAAAGTATATGTAGTATATCTCTGGTTTTTATTATATTTATCCTGGGGTATCCCTTCAAGCAAGAAAAACAGGGGAGTAAAAGGTAGATCTACCTGCATAATTTTCATTATCTCAATCTTTACCCCTTGCCAAAATGCAAGTATCTTCGGACATTCCCAAAATATATGTGCGTGATTACCCACATTTCCGCAACCCCTCCAGCATTCCTCTGACTGTGGACGATTAGTATATTTGGAGACCATCAATGGTTATCTAAAAAATCTAATTTATGTTTTCCAGTCAAACTCTTTCCAGTTATGGCTGTTGATCCCCTTATGAGCTTCTGAACATATGTTTTCCCAAATATCATCCTCAATTTTTTCATTAAGTTCAGATTCCCATTTTTCTTTAATTTGAAGGGTGTTATCTGTTGAATCCAGAATTAGGCTATTATATATCTGTGATATGTGTCCTTTATGTAATCCTTTTTGTTTTTTTATATCAATAAAATCCTGTTCCACATTAGTTGGGACTTTTTTGAATATTTCCTTTTCTTTATGAGTTGTAATATAGCTTCTTAATTGTAAGTATCGAAAGAATTCACTTGACGACAACATAAATTTGTCTTTAAGATAAGAGAATGAGTGCATAGTGTTTTCATTAAATAACTGATCAATTATCATAAGTCCCTTATTGCACCATGTTATAAAAGTGGCATCCCATTTGGATGGTAAGAAATCAGGGTTATCTGAATTTAACTCTATTTAAATTATTTTAGTTCTTTATTTTACTTTGGCTAGGCCTCTCGTGACTCGTGTGTGTGTGTGTGTGTGTGTGTGTATATATATATATATATATATACAATAGATGAGTGAACATATAATGGAACTGTTCTCTACTTGTGTGTGTGTGTGTGTGTGTGTATCATGACATGATGTAAAACAGATCAGTAATGGCCATAACATGCTGTGTAGAATGGTGCAGTGGGGGGGGGGGCTCTGTTGGAGCAAAGATCATTTATCTCTGATTTTCAAACACTTTTAAAATTGATGTTTTACTGACCAAAATGTTAATAAAAAGATCTGAACAAAAATAAATAAATTATTTAACAAAAGGTGTTCTCAATCAGGCCAGTAATGATCCCGTCTACTGTCCCAAACGGTTCTCCCGGGCCCCGGGCAGTCCTTACTCTTGAGCCCTGGTGTGTGTGTGTGAACATTATGATGTTCCTACATGATGTTTCTATTAAAGCATTAGTGTTCATCATCAGTGAGCGCGAGTCCAGTAAAGCACAGAGCAGTATCAGTAGTCATCACAGGGTTTATTCCAAAACAACAACAGAATCATGAACAGCACTGTCAGCACACACACACACACACACACACACACACACACACACACACACACACACACACACACACACACACACACACACACACACACACACACACACACAAGACAGCGTACAGTTACCCGTCATCAGGAGGAATATGGACACAGCCCACAGTCTCATATGTACATCTCTATAAAGTGCAGGAGTAAATTATCTGAACAGAGCCGCGAGTGTGTGTGTGTGTGTGTGTGCGTGTAATATATTGCTGGATAACTAATTAAGTGCATGAACTGTCCGCACACACACACACAGCTTCCTTCAGTGTGTGCTGAAGCTCCAGACTGCGGTTCTACCAGGTGGGCATCATGTCAGGGAACCAGACCCGGCCCAGGTGTTTGGACACCTCCCAGTGTATGTCGTCCAGGCCGTACCTGCTGTCGGGCACCAGCACCTCCTCCATGATGGAGAGCTGCGAGAGGCGACGGCCGCACATCTTCACGAACTCCACGAAGGCGCTGCAGGACACCTCGCACTCGCCCAGCCCCACGGCCGACAGCTGACGGCAGCGCTCCGCCATCCGGATCAGCTCCTCGTCCAGCGGCCGCAGCCCGTTAGCGCACACCACCAGCTCCACCAGCCGCGGGCACGTCAGCCCCACGCGCCCCAGCACCTCCTTACTGACGGAGCGGCCGAAGTACAGGTGCGTCACCGGCACCTCGTGCTGGAAGAAGGGCCCGAACTCATCCTCGTACAGGAAGAAGTACATCACCAGGCTGAACTTGGGCGAGTGGCGCACCATGGCGTCCCAGCTGCTCTTCTTGATGGAGTGGAAGTGCTGGCCCGGGTTCTCGCTCACCACGTCGATGCGCAGGTGCTCCAGGTGAACGTGACGCTCCGACGACAGCGCTAGCAGAAGATCATCGCTCAGCAGGTGATAGTTCAGCGCTAACTCACGCAGACCGTGACACTGATCCGCCACACACAGGATACCTGCACACACACACACGCACACACACACACCTGTTAGGAATGCGGTTTCCTTAAGCTGCTTCTTAAGGCTGCTCTTGTTATAGTGAAGCGTCTATATTGAGATATCTGTGCTGAATCCTGCTGTTCACACACACTGCTCAGTCTGTTACAGGAGTAAATCAGATTATCAGCACAGATGCAGGTGAATATTGCTGTCAAAACATCTGTCATTATTAATATTTCACACGTGCCGTGTGGCAGACACCAGCCTGTTTCATCAGAGGTGCAGTGTGTGAGTTTGACACCCGGTGGTTGAGCTAGGTATTGCACTCCTGGATTAAAACACATGCAAGCGCAGGTTGCCAGATTGAGGCCAACAGAAGTGAGCGTCCTGTTTTTTAGAGTTCAAACATAATAATTTAAACATAATAATCAAAAACTACAGCACGGCTGGCAATAAAAGGATCTTTATATTAATGTGAGGTGGCTGCTCATCATCTCCTGATTATCCGCTCAGGGTTTACAGCTTTATCGTTATTCTTTAAGAACTGTAGTTTACTTCCTTATATTAGTCGGTGCTTTTCTTATATTATTTTCCTTGTTAAATATTTGTCATTCATATAAACATATTAGCTACACCCCTCGCAGATCAACGTTGTAAATGCAGATTTTCTAGAGAACGCTTTACAGTAATATCTTTGTGCACATACAGTACATCAGATTATTCAGTACTGAAGCAAATGTGGAGCTAATCTGACAATAAACAGTGAAAAAAACAGAACACCCAAATCAACCTGTTGGGGAAAATATAAAGCACACTTCTGAATAAACAGGAGAAAAAAAACAATCAACAGAAACATTCAAAATACAGAAATGTAGAGAAATGTTGTAGTTTGTATTTTTTGTTTGCAAGAACTTATTTGCAGTTAAATGTATATGTCATTCTGTTCTTAAAGATGTTTGGGGTGTGTGTGTGTATATATATATATATTAGGCAAGTTATTGTATAATGATGGTTTGTTCTGGAGACTATTGAAAACACACACACACACACACACACACACACATATATATATATATATATATATATATATATATATATATATTTATTTTATTTTTTTTCACTATTAAGTGACTATAAAAGTTTCATTATTATTCAGAGGTTACGTGAATTAAAATAACTTCAAATTACAGCAGGTGAATGTTAATATTACCTTGATTAAGCTTGAACTTAGCCTGAGAGTTAACCTGCCCTGGATCAGGCTACTTCATTCATTCATTTTCCTGTCGGCTTAGTCCCTTTATTAATCTGGGGTCGCCACAGCGGAATGAACCGCCAACTTATCCAGCACGTTTTTAAGCAGCGGATGCCCTTCCAGCCACAACCCATCTCTGGGAAACATCCACACACACACACACACTACGGACAATTTAGCCAACCCAATTCACCTGCACCACATGTGTTTGGACTGTGGGGGAAACCGGAGCACCCGGAGGAAACCCACGCGAAGGCAGGGAGAACATGCAAACTCCACACAGAAACACCAACTGAGCTAAGGATCGAACCAGCGACCTTCTTGCTTTGAGGCGACAGCACTACCTACAGCGCCACTCCTTCGCCCCAGGATCAGGCTAGTTTCCTAGTAGTGCTAAAGTGCAGAGGTGCTGAAATGTAATTGGCTACACTGGCATTGGGCGGGTTAAAGAGACCAAAACAAAGACAGCCGCTCCGGCACGCAACACACATGACCACAGCAGAAGATTTGACTCCAGCCTTGTGTTTCAGATAAACAGGAGTGTTCACTGAGCATGATCTGACTATCTGCACACACATGATGCTGTTTATATGAGGCAGAAGAGTCCAACACTGACGCACAGCAGCTTTCACATTCATCAGCAGAATAGTTCTGATTCGGTCTGTCGCGATGAGGAATTCTTATTTTGTGGTGAAATGGTTGCGATAAGCAATATTATTGTCATTCTGAGATTCTTTTATGCCACTGATTATATAATTATTGTATAACAGCACAATAATGCAAACAGTCATAAACACTTTAAACACTTCTCATAATTAAGATTATTTAGATTCTGTAATTTACTGTAAACAGATTAGTGTGCTATTATATACACTATTGAATGCCCTATTAAGTAAATGTCCAATTATAAACTGACACCGGTGAGGTAGAACGTAAATGTCATTGCAAAATTGCTTTAATGTTATTTGTGATTGTGTATATATATATATATATATATATATATGGCAATGGCAAAAATGACTGAGGTCATCTGCAATATTGCACGATAAGTCGATATATTGATTACTGTGACAGGACTAGTTTTAATAAGTGATTTCTGATGACGACAGCACACAACATGAGACTAGATATTCCTCCAGACACTGGGATTCAGTGTACAGTGACATTTCAAGGCTTCACTAGGGTAATAGGAGAACTGCTTTTATTCCAGCCAAACTCTCTGCAGAGACTAAACACTGCAGGAAACTGTGCACACTTCCTGGCTCTGCTGAACATCACTTGGGGAATGGTTGTGAGGAGATCTATAGCGCGAGTGTGCCTTCAGTAGTGCATGTGCAGATGATTTGAGCTGAGGATTTGCTGTAGTGACGCTGCTGTGTTCAGACGGTCAGCTGACCTGCGGGAGACACGTGTGGACAGCTGCTCATCTTCAGCAGCTTCAACGTGTCGCTGTTGTTGGCCACCAGCACCTTCAGCGAGGGGTCGTCCACCGGCGTGTCGTCGATCTTCAGCGAGGACAGGGATTTGGAGTTGACGAACACCACGGTCAGCGCAGAGATGAAGTGAGACTGAACACAACAGCACAGTAAGATCAGCCATCACATCACGGCAATGACCCTAAACACAGATCCAGCACTCCTCATACAGCAGAGCTGCAGGTAACCATCCACCTCCATTATAGGAACCACTAATACTGTGCAAGTCAATGGTTACAGGTTTTCAGCATTCTTTGAAATATCTTCTTTATTATTCCACAGAAGAAAGAAACTTTTAAAGGTTTGAAAACACTTGAGGGACAGTAAATAATTACAACATTTTCAGTTTTGGGTGAACTGACCCTTCAAAACCCCACTGAAGCTCATTCTGTTCAGCAGAACATGCTCTAGCCTCAATATATTATGACAATATATAAGACAGATATGCATGTGTGTGTGTGTGTGTGTGTGTGTGTGTCATACTTTGGGCAGCTCCATGAAGGAGGGTCGAGCGGTGGAGATGAGTCCCAGAGTCTTCAGAGAGCAGTTGACCAGCTGAGAGAGGATATCACACGCTGCCTCTGCAGACTCAGTGCTGCTGTCCACCTGAACACACACACACACACACACACACACACACACACACACACACACACACACACACACACAGGAGTAAATGTAGGTTGTGTAAGCTGTGTGTGTGTGTGTGTGTGTGTGTGTGTGTGTGTGTGTGTGTTCTCACCTTGAAGCTGACGTACTGCAGGTGGTTGGCGTGCCGTTTGATGATCTGCTTGATCAGCTCGGGGTGTGTGGCCTGCAGGTAGGAGCTGGCCGGCTGGTTGAGCTCAAACTCGAAGCACCTCCAGAGCTCGGGCATGTGGAAGGCCTGGTTCCAGCGGTGGCACACCTGCGAGGCGATCGCCCGGTCCAGCAGCGGCAGGTACTGCAGGATCTGCAGCAGGATCTCCTGGGGCAGCTGACCCCAGTCCACAGGTCCGTCTCCGTCCTCAGAGTCGCAGCGCAGCCGCTTGCAGAGCTCAGGGTCTCCGGGGCCGCCGCCGGGCTCCGCTTCATCCACACGCTGCTGACCGCGCTTCATTCTGGAGGAACACGGCTCAGGTTCAGCACTACTTTACTTCTTTAAACCGTTACGAGTTTCTCTCTTCTATTAAACACAAATGAAGATACTTTGAAGAATGTTGGAAACCGGAAACCATAAGACAAACAAATACTGCAGCGGTCAAAGGTTTCAGCTTTCTTCAGAACATCTCCTTTCATGTTCAACAGATTTCGTTAATGTCTTCAACTCCTCGAGGGAGAGTAGATGCGCATTTCTGGGTCCCTTTAAACAGTGTTAAATAGGGATTCCTGTATTCACACGGTTTTAATCACCAGCAGCCACTAGCATGTGGTTCAGGACAGCGGACATACAGGGCTCTGTTCTTCATACCTCACTTAAATGATCTAGGAGGATTCAGCAGATCCTGGATCTGTTCATCTCGATAACTGATCTCTGGCTAATTTGTCAACAAACAAGTCTGTGAGTCAGATTAAAGTGTCTGGATGAGCTGATCTGAGATCTGTGTGTGTTATGAAGGACAGATCTATCCATCCTCCAAATCATGATCAGCAATGCAGCGATTGGCTGACAGCACAGCAGCGTGATGACATCATCTGATTAATATGTGAGCAAATTTAAATAAAACTAGCAGTAAACGGTTTGACAGATCTGAAAAGCAATAACTCTCCTCATTGGTTTGGGGCTGTGGGCATTTGTTGAATAACTGTACATTAATTTTGCATCTAAAAAGTATTTTGATATTGATAAAGATGTCTGCAACTTTTAAAAAACTATTTTTTAAACTATTATACTTTTTTAAACGTCGAGTATTGTGCTGTACACGTTTGTATCTAAAAAGTTCATTTCAATAAATGTTCTCTTTGAGCCAGCAGGTGGCAGTCTTTGTACTTTTATTTCAGAGTGCAGATGGCAGAAGTTTTATTAATATATATATATATATATTTTTTTTTACTCTCTCTCTCTCTCTCTCTCTCTATATATATATATATATATATATATATATATATATATATATATATATTAGGGATGTAACGGTATTGTGAATACCGTCATACCACAATATTAATTTTTTTTCGATATTACCGTAGTCGCATGACTCGGTAAAACTATAGGTCTTCTGAGAAAATTTGCTCAGGCGAATGAAGCGAACGGGAGGTAGCGAAAACTACAATTCCCATCAGCCCAGGCTTGGCCATAATCCCTTGCGGTCTGTTGTCGCTACAGATCCAGTAATGCAGAAATGGAGTGTGCTGCTAGAAGCGGGGATCAAAAAGAGCTGGAAAACCCTAAAGCGGGTGTTGTCGCGCGCGTACTGAATAGTGGTGTTGTCGCGCGAGTTCTTATCAGCTGTGTTGTCGCGCGCGTACTGTAAAGCGGGACGGAGGGTGTGTCGCGTCGCGGGGGCACTTTTGATCATTTTGGAAGGGCATTTTCTATCCAAGACTAAAAAGGGCATGTGCACTGCAGGTTGAGCACTGTGTCTGCATGTGCCTGCAAGTTGGGGAATACAACTAATAATCAGTCATGGGGACTGCAGAAACACAGCACACTGTTCAGATTGATGCAGACATGAGATCTCTATCTCACTCATGGTTTGTCCTCTCAAGTGGGGGAAAGACAATGCACTATACCCACTGCTGTCAACCTGGGCCAAGTCATATCTCTCTGTCCCAGAAACCTCAGTCCCAAATGAGAGGGTTTTATCTGTTGCAGGGGACATTGTAAATACCCAGAGATACCAGCTTTTACCAGATTATATTTATATGATAATTTTCCTTTAAACCCATCTCTATCTAAGTGAGTGAGTGATTAATGTTGAATGTGATGAGTTTTCAACAATACTAAATTGAAACTTAATTTTTTTACATGGTTTAATATTTTTTTGTTATTAAAATTGAAGTTCCTGTTTCAAAGCTTACAGATAGATGACTAATTTGTATGTCATTGACACTTTTGGCACTTTTTTGGAGTATTTTCAAAAGTTTTGTTTTTTCCTGTAAATGATTCAATAAATACCGTTACGTGACATTCATACCGAGGTATTACCGTACCGTGAAATTCTGATACCGTTACATCCCTAATATATATATATATATATAATTAAACATATATACATTTACTATTTTCCCAAGTGTATATATAACTACTACTGTAAGAAGATATTCAGCATTCAGTACATATTTTCAATGTTATCTTAGCTTGAACTGACCTGATCTAATCCTGTTTACATGAGCTGCTGCTCCTGAGCAGGTTTGAGCTCCAGAACTGTTGCTATGACAACAACTCTCAAATGAGTTTTGAAGAACGAAACGATCCTGGATCAGTCAAATCATCCATAACCAAATCCAGCTCACCGAGTAATCCACGTATGAAGAGCAGAGCCCAGGAGCAGGGGTCAAGAGTGTAACTTAAAACACTAATTAAGAATTTAATTAATTTAATGAATTTTCTCTGAAGAAACTGGATATTCTCGTCTCTGAGTCAACACATTTACACTATCATCAAAATCATTACAATACATACCAGAAAACACTGTGATATCATTTTAAGTCCATAACACCCATTCCTAAATCTGAGACCAGTGTTCAGTATCGATCACACACACACACACACACACACACACACACACACACACAGCAGAAGTGAAGTGTGTATCAGCAGTGAGGCTCCAGTTTTTCCAGTTCAGTCGTGTGCTGTTACAGTAGAGCTCACTCATCAAACAAAACATGATGACTAACACCAACTTTCTCACACACACACACACACACACAAATGACATGTGAACACACCCTACATGAGTCCCTCACTGATGAGTCAAGCCTGAGAAACACTGGACAGATAATGATATAGATGAGACACCTGCATCAACAGCTGGACTGTCAATAACATCACTACACTTCACCTTATTCAGGACACACACACACACACACACACACACACACACACACACACACACACACACACACACACACACACACACACACACACACACACACACACACAATGCTGCTGGATGTGGCGCACTGCTATTTTCCTGTTATTCTACAGTCATGTGTAACGGTGGTCAGCTAGTAAGTGCTGTGCAGGTAACCTCACTCCTCTGCTCTAAGGACTGACCCCCATGCGGAAGGTTGCCGGTTCGATCCCAGCTCGGAGCGGGTTGTGTGGCGTAGAAACAGCGAGGCTACACATGAACACACTAGTGTCAAGAGCGAGTAGTTTACTGATCAATATTTATAGTCATTTCTCCCAGACATAATTAAATCAGTAAATCCAAACCCACCGTGCAGAACACAAGAGGCCTTTATACTCACCATCATTAACCATTTCTGGAATAAACAGCTCATAAATGAACTACATGAAGAACATCTGAACTCCATTCACACTATCCAGTGCACACTTCTCTTACAGTAGTGTAGTAAACTCTAGCTCAAATGTAGTACATACTACAGTAGTAATTAACCTTTGCTCATTATGAAGATGATTAGTGAGGACAAAGCAGCACTTCATCATCATCATCATCAGAGAGCTGCATTAGAGATAACTCATGACAGACCTCTGCTCATCTCCTGCTGAGGACTCCTGCCAGCACACAGACATGAGGACGTGTGTGCGACTCTACAGGTGGTTTGTTAAGTCCACTCACTAGAAACACAAGTTTATTAACATGCAGGTACAAACACTACAGTCACGTGGCCAGTTATTGAGGTCACGTGCAGCTGAACAGCGTCAGAGCAGCTTGAACATTCCGCTAAGCATCTGCGGGAAATCAATCTGCGAAAGATAGCTCATGATAAATCTGAACTGAAGCACAATCCTCATCTGCAGTGTGTCTCCCGGTGTTTATATGAGTGTGTGTGTGTATACCTGTGTGTGTCGCTGCTCGTCTGGATCTCCGAGGATCGTCTCTTCAGCCCGGGCCCGCGCTGGAACTCTTCATCCGAGCGGCGGAACCGAATCCGGTCATTGGCTCTTGGTCGGTGCGGTGGCGGCGGGAGGATCGACGCGCTCGGACGGGTGGCTCCGGTGAAGCTCGCTTCGAGTGTTTCTCCGGGAGTTTTTTGACCTAGTTAACGTTTCTCCACCGAGAAGCGCCCGTTCGCGGAAAATGGCGAAGTGTTGTGCTTAGAGTGAAGCATTCTGGGTATATTTGAGTGCAGTGCACACATGCGGCCGCTAGAGGCCACTGCCGCAGCACACTAGTATTAAAGGGGCCGTTCACACAACAATGAGAAGTGCTCACTGTTCACTCTCCCTCAAGTGTTCCCTACACACCTAAACGAGCTTTTTTCTTCTGCTGAACACTAGATATTCTGAAGAAAGCTGCAAATCTGTAACCATTGACTTCCACATAAGAAGTTAACAGATATCTTGTTTTGTGTTCAAGCTTTCAGAGTTGAGTTAACAATGACAGAACTTTAATTTTTGGGCAAACTATACCTATTCTCATTTGAAGAATAGATTTTAATGTGTATACATTTTACAGAGCTTGGAATAAACTGTAAATTCAATATTTCAGCTTAATTGCCATAGCAACATGTTAAATTTTAACCTAACAACAGAACAACCCCTGCATCACACCTGTCATCCCGTACCATACCTGTGTGAACACTTGATCATCAGACGGAATTACCACTGCAACTGAACTGAACTGAACTGAACTGAACTGAACGCACGTCTCATCTCATATTTCATGGTGTTTTCATCATTAATTCTGTTTATTTTCCTGTTTAATTACTGAAAGCTGCATGAGAGATCTGAATCACTATTGTACTGTGTGTTTGTGTGTGTGTGTGTGTGTGTGTGTGTGTGTGTGTGTGTTTGTGTGTGTGTGTGTGTGCGTGTGTGTCAGTAATTGTATTTCAGTGGTCATTAATAAGTGTTTTATGTGTGTATGTTGTTGTGCTGTGGGTGTGGAGACGCTGGAGGCTATCAGACGCTCACAGAAACACAGATATCATGCACACACACGCAATTATTTGATATAAACACGAACTCTCCATGACGGAGGATGAAGAAGGAGAGCAGTCCAGTCCGGTTTAATGAGTGTGGAGAGCAAAGACCGTCTCAACTCATCTAGAGGAGTTTATTAAACTGTGGCACTATTCAGAAAACACACACACACACACACACACACACACACATACACACACACACAGAGCGAAACATCTAGAAACACATCTTATTCCTGGAGATATTCACAAGCGGATTATTCTG
Source organism: Danio rerio (assembly GCF_049306965.1). Taxonomy (NCBI): domain Eukaryota; kingdom Metazoa; phylum Chordata; class Actinopteri; order Cypriniformes; family Danionidae; genus Danio; species Danio rerio. The sequence goes on along the minus strand of NC_133181.1, from coordinate 63,184,698 downwards.
AGGCAGTGAAATCTGTAGAGGAGCGCCGTGACGTGACGGTGTTGGTTCTGTTGGTGTTGGTTCTGCTAGTCGTCCTGGGCCCTCTGCCGCAGGCTCCTGGGTTTGCCGTTCTCTGTCTTCCTCTTCCTGAAGGAGGCGCCGGCGCTGCTGTCGGCCCCCAGAGAGCTGATGCTGCGCTCCTTAAAGCTGCGGGGGGACGTCTGCGGGGCGGCTGCGGGACTCTGAACACACACCTCCACCTGCGGCAGCTGCAGGTCCACACTCTCACTGCACAACACACACACACAGTAAATAACACACACTCATTGCAGAGAACCTCAATAATATAGCCCTCAATAACCCTCATGGTATGACCCTCGTTCAGGCGATGGGGACCGAGGCTGAGGGACTAGTCATGAGCCAGAATAACAGCAAGTCTTACTATGGGTCGGGCTGGATCTGGATCTGCTCCCAGGCTCCGTATGGATTGGTGGTCCTGGCTCTCTTCACCGGCCTCACCTCCTCCACCACCACTGGCTCCACCACTGCAGCTTTCTCCACCTCAGCCTCCGACACGCCGCTGTCCTCCTGCTTCTGCTCTCCGCCCGCTCCATCATCAGAACTCTTCTGTTCTGCACCGTCTGCTGGAGTCTGAGACGGCTCTTCTTTTCTCTTCTGTGAGATCAGAGACACACAAACACACGGCTGAGTCTCTGGATGTGTGTGTGTGTGTGTTTCAGTAGTGTCGTGTACTCATGTGCTGTTCTCTGATGAGTCCAGCTTCACTGTCTTTCCCAGAGTTACGGTGTGAAGCCCCACAGAAGCGGCCCACCCAGACCACTGATGCCCAGAGTCAAGCATGGGGGGGTCCCTGATGGTTTGGGCTCAATATCATGGCATTCCCTAGACCCAATACTGGTGCTAAATGAGCACTGGGTCACTGCAAAGGACTACCCAACCATTCGGGAGAACCCATGTGACCCAATGGGTCAACCATTGTCCTGAAGGCGGAAGTGTGTGTGTCAGGATGATAATGCAGCGAGACACAGAGCAGGACTGGAGACAGAGCGGTCTAATGAACATGACAGTGAAGTTAAACATCTGCCATGGCCTGCCCAGTACCCAAAGCTTAACATTATTGAGCACTTTGGGCTGTTTTGGAGCAGTGAGTCAGGACAGGTTTCCCTCCAGCAGCATCAGCAGTGACCTGAACACTATTCTGAAGAAGAACCGCTCACAACCCCTCTGACCACTGTGCAGGACTCTCTAGTAAAGGTCTCTAGTTTGAGTCTCGGCTGGGTCAGTTGGTGTTTCTGTGTGGAGTTCGCATGTTCTCTCCGTGTTGGTGTGGGTTTCCTCCGGGTGCTCCGGTTTCCCCCACAGTCCAAACACATGCGCTATAGGGGAACTGATCAACTACACTGGCCGCAGCGTATGAGAGAGTGTGTGTGTGTGTGTGCGTCTCACCCTGAAGCTGATCTTGGGGCCGCTGCTCGGTGTGTTGTCGTCTGCTTCTGCTGTGTCCTCAGCTTTATCTTCAGCAGTGTGTTCCGGCTGTGCGGGAGAGGAACGGTCCAGCGCTGCGCTCTCCGTCTCTTTACGAGGAGAATCGACCCCAGGAGGAGACACGTCGTCTGAACTCAACTCCTCCGGCTTCTCCCAGCTGGACTCTGGAGGAGGAGGGAGATCAGACTCTCTCAGACCAGCAGACGAACACGTGTACAGTCAGACAGGGCGATGCGCTCACATATGAGGAGATTTCACCTGATGTTACACGATAGAGTCTGAGGCGCTGTGTGCTGGACACTCACAGCTTTAACAGCACACTACACTATACTACACTACACTATACTTCACTACACACTACACACTACACTATACCACACTACACTACACTACACACTACACTATACTACACTACACTACACTATACACTACACTAAACTACACTATACTACACTACACTATACCACACTACACTATACTACACTACACTATACACTACACTAAACTACACTACACTACACTATACCACACTACACTATACTACACTACACTATACTACACTACACTATACTATACTACACTATACTACACTACACTACACTATACTACACTACACACTACACTAAACTACACTATACTACACTATACCACACTACACTATACTACACTACACTACACTACACTATACTATACTACACTACACTATACTACACTACACTATACTACACTACACTACACTATACACTACACTAAACTACACTATACTACACTATACCACACTACACTATACTACACTACACTATACTACACTACACTACACTATACTACACTACACTATACTACACTATACTACACTACACTACACTATACTACACTATACTACACTATGCTACACTATACTACACTATACTACACTACACCATACTACACTACTACACTATACTACACTACACTATACTACACTACACTATACTACACTATACTATACTACACTACACTATACTACACTACACTATACACTACACTAAACTACACTATACTACACTATACCACACTACACTATACTACACTACACTACACTACACTATACTATAATACACTACACTATACTACACTACACTATACTACACTACACTACACTATACACTACACTAAACTACACTATACTACACTATACCACACTACACTATACTACACTACACTATACTACACTACACTACACTATACTACACTACACTATACTACACTACACTATACTACACTACACTATACTACACTACACTATACTACACTATACTACACTATACTACACTACACTATACTACAATACACTATACTACACTACACTATACTACACTACACTACACTATACTATACTACACTACACTATACTACACTACACTATACTACACTACACTATACTACACTACACTATACTACACTATACTACACTATACTACACTATACTACACTATGCTACACTATACTACACTATACTACACTACACCATACTACACTACTACACTATACTACACTATACTACACTACACTACACTATACTACACTATACTACACTATGCTACACTATGCTACACTATACTACACTACACCATACTACACTACACTATACTATACTACACTATACTAGACTACACTATACTACACTATGCTAGACTACACTATACTACACTATACTACACATTACACTACACATTACACTACACTACACTATACTACACTACACTTCACACTATACTACACTACACTGTACTATACTACACTACACTACACTAACTGCTGAAAATCAGTCATGAGCTATGAGGATGATGAGGATGATGATGATGATGATGATGAGTGGTTCTCACCGCCGCTCTCAGTGTTGTAGTAGTATGTAAACCCATCAGGACTCACAGCCTCCATCCATGCACTGCCGGACGACTCCTGCTGTGTATACACACACACACACACACGTACACACACGCACGCACACACACACACACACGAACGCACGCACGCACGCACGCACGCACGCACACACGCACACACACACACACACACACACACACACACACACACACACACACACACACACACACACACACACACACACACAAGGTTAAACATGTAAACAGTCAGTGCAATAGCCTAGTGGTTAGTGCACAGACATACAGAGCAGCTGCACTTCAGGGCGTCCCGAGTTTGAATCCTGACTCGAGGACATTTCCCGAGCCTACCCCGTCTCTCAATCCCACTTCGTTTGCTGTCTAAAATACTGTCCTATCCTCTCAATCAAGGCAAAAAGGCCAAAAATAAAAAAAGAAACATGTAAATACACCATCAGACAGCGCTTCACCTGTGTTTGTCCTGCGGTGGATGATACACACTCGTCCACAAAGCCATCTGGTTTCTCCCACTGAGACTCTAAACACACACACACACACATACACACTGTTATTGGTGGTTTATGAGGACTGTGGGAAACACCCGCTAAGTTTGATTTGAATAGTTTTAAATTACAAGAACACAGCACATGTCCTCATTATACACGTGTCCTTATAAAACACACACACACTCATACGCACACATAGACACAGTGAGATCACAGATATGTGTGTGTGTGTGTGTGTGTGTGTGTGTGTGTGCGTGCGTGTGTTTGCGTGTGTGTGTGTGTGTGTGTGTGTGTGTGACCTGCAGTGAGTGTGTTGTAGTAGTAGAGCAGGCCGTCGGCTGTGGTTCCGCTGACCCAGGCCTGCGTCCGGCTGCTGCTGCTGGGGTCCGAGCGGGGCTTCACCGCACTGGGCTTCAGCTTCTTCTGTTTCTTAACTGGAGCTTCAGCTGGAGCTTTAGCAGAACACACACTCTCACCTACACACACACACGCAGCAGAACATCAGTATGTGTGTGAGGGAAGTTAGTGTATCCATGTGTGTGTGTGTGTGTCTGACCTGAGGTGTGTCCGGCGAGTCTCTTCAGATCCTCCTCGTACGCCTTCTGAGCCGCATCCTCCATCGCTGCGAAGTCTTTGGACATCTTCTTCTCCTGCTTGGCCTTCGCCACACTCTTCTTCCTAATCTACATAGTGGCGCGTCACACACACTCTTATCAGCACACACACACACACACACCCATAATGCACAGCGGCAGACTGACCCCGCCTGACCCTCCCTGAGCAGTGGGCGTTCATGAAGAGCTCGAGTGTGTGTGAAGGTTTACCAGCACACTTGCATCACTGAGTGAACACAGCCAGCAGAGGAGGAGCGTGCCACTGTCTGACCTGTAGTACACTACACTACAGTGTACACTGCGCAGCATGCAGTAGACTACAGTGCACTACATTGTGTGATATGCTGTATACTGCAGTCTATAGGGAACAGTAGTCTGCATTGTGCACTATACAGTAGATTACAGTGCACAGTAGACTAGACTGTACAGTATGCAGTAGTCTACAGTATGCATGCAGCGCACTACACTTTGAATTGTGCAGTACTCTACAGAGTGAAGTATGCTGTAATGTGCACTGTGCCATAGTCTAGAGTATGCAGTAGTGTACACTATGCTGTACTCTACATTGTGCATGATGTTGTAGTGTGCACTTTGTAGTATTCTACAGTGTGCAGTATGTGAATGCTGTGGTATGCACTGTGTAGTATGCAGTAGTGTACACTGTGCAGTATTCTACAATGTACTTTATGTTGTAGTATGCACTGTGTAGTATGCTGTATTCTAGAGTATGCAGTAGTGTTCACTGTACTGTAGTCCACAGCGTGCAATATACCATAGCGTGTGCACTGTGTAGTATGCCAGTCGAGAGTTTACATTATGTCGTAGTGTGCATTTTGCAGCATGCACTATTCTACAGTCTGCATTGTGCACTATACAGTAGACTACAGCACACAGTAGACTAGACTACAGTGTGAAGTTTACAGTATGCAGTAGTCTACAGTATGCATGCAGTGCATGTGAATTGTGCAGTACTCTATAAAGTGGAGTATGCAGTAATGTGCACTGTGCAGTAGTCTACAGTATGCAGTAGTCTAAATTATGCAGTAGTGTATACTGTGCAGTGTTCTACATAGTGCAGTAGTGTACACTATGCAGTACTTTACAGTGTGCGATATGTGAATGCTGTAGTGTGCACTGTGCAGTAGTCTACACTGCAGTAGTAGTGTTCACTCTAAAGTAGTCTACACTGTGCAGTATGCAGTACTCTATAGTGTCCATTAGGTCGTAGTGTGCACTTTGCAGTATGCAGTAGTCTACAGCCTGCAGTAGTATGCACTGTATAGTATGCAGTATGCTCCAGTTCACAGTTGTGTACATTGTGCAGTACTCTACAGTGTGCATTATGTTGTAGTGTGCACTGTATAGTATGCATTAGTCTACAGTATGCAGTAGTGTGTTCAATGTACTGTAGTCTACAGTGTGCAGTATACCATAATGTGCACAATGTAGTATGCAATAGCGTAAAGTATTTATTAGTGTACACTGTGCAGTTGTCTACAGTGTGTATTATGTCGTAGTGTGCACTGTGTAGTACGCAGCAGCCTCCAGTATGCAGTAGTGTACACACTGTGCAGTACTCTACACTGTGCATTATGTCACTTTGTAGTATGCAGTAGTCTAGAGTATGCATTAGTGTACACTATGCTGTACTCTACAGTCTACAAAATGCAGTAGTGTGCGCTGTGCAGTAGTCTACAGTATGCACTGTGTAGTATGCAGTAGCCTCCAGTATGCAGTAGTGTGTACTGTGTAGTATGCAGTAGTGTGCACTGTGCAGTACTCTACACTGTGTAGTGTGCAGTAGGCTCCAATATGCAGCATTGTGCACTGTGTAGGATGCAGTAGGTTCCAGTATGCAGTAGCCTACAGTATGCAATAGTGTGTACTGTGTAGTACTCTACAGTGTGCATTATGTTGCAGTGTGCAGTAGTGTGTACTGTGCAGTATTCTACACTGTGTAGTATGCAGTGGTGTGTACTAGAGCTGTATAGTGTCCTCTCACCTCTTGTATTTTGGCGGCCACATTCTCTTTATGGTTCTTTCCTCTCTCGTGGAACTCGACACTCTGCGGAGAAACACTGATGACGAACCAGCACTGTGTGTGTGAGAGAGAGTGTGTGTGTGTGTGTGTGTGTGTGTTTCACTCACGGGTTTATTATCCGCTATCCAGCATTTACAGTACTGACAGAACTTCCTCGGCTGCGACTTCCAGTAATCAGCCCTTCATCACACACATATAAACAAACACACACACACGGCATTAGAGTGTTTTGTGCTGTATTTAAACACACAGTTCCGCTCCGACGAAACGAGTAATGATCAACGCAAACAGAATCACTCACATTGTGAAGGTTTGACGCCCTAAAATCCACTAAATGTGCATAAATGCTCCTCAAATGTACATGCTCACTGATGAGGGATCACTGCCGGCGCTTGTGGATGACGTCACTGAGCGCGCGACAAACTTTTGAAGAATCGGAAAATGCCGATTAAAACTGGACTCGTGAGCAGGACTGAGCGGATGTGAGGAAAGAAGTTCTCGAATTACAGACAACGGTAAAACCGTAGAACTATTCGCGTCTGTCCATGTTCATTTGAAGGATAATTCCCTATCTGGTGCATAATGTCGCAGAGCCTCCCATATGGTCTAGCGGTTAGGATTCCTGGTTTTCACCCAGGCGGCCCGGGTTCGACTCCCGGTATGGGAAGGAGATTCTTTTTATCGTTATTGACCTTAAACACACCGAATGTCAACAGTGCGAGACGTGTACAAATAAAGACTGCTCAGAACGGGAACATTTCAGATCAATTATTAGATTCTCTCGCTATATGTGTGATGTTTTTATATCAATTTTAACACGTAACGGAGTACACCTTACATTACATTAACTGCGTGTTTTTGAGCAAATAAAACAGTCACTACGTTTCATAATTTTGTGTTTGTTTTCAAGATAATAAAATAATAATCATAATAATTACAAAAAATATGATTTAAACAGAACATCTCATATATTACAGCCGATGATCAGCAAAACAGAACAGCCGAACCTTTGAGTGATAAACTAAGCAGCATGTGTTAAGCGTTATTAATGTGTTCATATTCAGATTAGCTCTGTCATATATGTAGTAAACTATATAGTTATATTTAGAATATAAAAATGACACAAACATTGAAATATTATACTATTTTAAGAGTAATATCCTATCTTACTGCTACACTGCTGTCTTCAGGTCAGAATAATTTGCTCAGATATGGAAAAACCTCTGAAATCTTATTAACCCTCTCAAGGCAGGCGTTGCTGATTTGCAACAGTTAAAAGCATGGATTTCTAAAATTTAATTTGAGCCTGAAAGGGTTAAAGCATGAGGTGATCTTAAATTGTAGATGCTAAAAAGCCCAACAAATGAGACTGAATAAATGTTTAAGATCCGTCTCTCACAGAGTCTTAATAAATCACACACACACACACACACACACACACACACACACACACACACACACACACACACACACACACACACGCACACACAAACAGAATAAAAACAAACAAAACTTTATTCGCACTTCAATAGTACAATCTTAAAATATGTCATGAACAAATATTCCAGGAGAAATCTGTGGCGGAGCAAACGCCAATTAAATAGATTTAACACATATAAATCAGCAGAAGAATGAATATAAATAAACCCAGAGCTACATCTGAAACAGCCCGACTCCAGAGCAGAACGGAGAAATCCCCAATGCAGATTCACACCGTCACAAACAGAACCAAAGAGTTCAACACGTTCACAATCAGTGCAGTTATTGGTCCATACGCATCAGTGATTCAAGACTTCATGTCATCTATTGATCATATAAAAACACACACACACACACACACACACACACACACACACACACACACACACACACACACACTGCAGTGTTTCAGCACCTGTAAAGAGTTAAAAATGTGTAAAATTTTGTTAAAACCCAAAAACTCCGACTCCATCTTCAATCACACAGACCAGCTCAGGATCATTAGTAGTGATGAAGGTTTGATGATTTCACCTGTATATTATGTCATATATGAAACATATATTCTGAAATATTGCAGAAATGGCCGTCTGCGTATGTTTTCTTTCAACCACTAGAATTTCAAATATGTACATATGCCTATATGCTTATATATATATTGATAAGTAGCACATAGTTATTGCAATATATATATATATTTATATACAGTGGTGTGAAAATTAGTTTGACCCGTTTGATTTCAAATTCTTCTGCAGGTTTATCAAAAAGTAATGCTTCAGATCATCAAACTGATTTAAATATTAGTCAAAGATAAACTCATCATGCAGCGTTTAAATGAAGGTTTTTATTATTAAGGCCAAACTAAACGCAACACACACAGCCCTGTGTTCAGCCACACTGGAGGCTTTTCCAGCATGAAGCACCTATTTAAGGTCTAATCACAGCATCTCAATTGGATTCAGGTCAGGGCTTTGACTAGGCCAGAAGGTGGGGCACTTTTGTAGATTCAGGCCTTATTTATGTAACCCTGCCGGTCCAAGGCCAACCAACCCGCTCTGAGCTGGTTTCAAACCAGCAACCTTCCGCATGGGAGTCGGGTGCTCTAACAAGGAGGCTAAAGACCATGGCCCCTAGCATCTGTCGCCAGAGCACCTTTAGAGGTCAGAGGAGTGAGGTTTACCTGCACAGCCCCTACTGGCTGGCCTCCGTTACATTTACACGAGTGCGTTTTAGTTTGAAAACGGTGTTTTCCTATTGCCTAAAACAGACAATAGTGCAAACAACGCTCCCATTTCTGTGTCCATGCTGTTGTTTACAGTGAACGCTGGTCTGCTGTCTCCCGGTAGCGTTAAAGCCATGTGTTATAGTCATGTGATAGGGGCTTGACGAATAAGGGAAGGATACGCAATGACACAAAAGCCCCAATCAGGGAGCGAATCTCAGCAGCGCCGCCTCCGTTTCCAGATGTCTCAGTTTTCCCTCATCCACACTGAGACAGAGCAGCAGCAGCGCTTCAGAATGAACACGGCCTCTCCAGTGTTATGTCTCATTTGACATACTCCAATCTTTCAAAATATGTTTCATATATGACATATATCAGATTACTATGAGTGTATGATGATGATGATGATGATGATGATGATGGTGGTGTTCAGTGCAGTGTGTGTTTGCATATGGCGCCCCTGTGCTCCTCCTCCTGCAGCAGTGGTCAGTCAGTGCTCCGGTGCTGCAGTGAGTCTCCTGACCCGCAGGACACTCGTGACCCGTCACAGCTCCAGAGCCGCTGACTGTCCATCCGTCTGACACCCGTGTGTCCATCAGTAACACCCGTCCCGCCAGTGTCCGTCCCGTAGAGCGCTCAGCGGCGCCAGGTTCTTTGGTGGAGTCAGCACACTACAGAAACAGCAGAGAGAGAGAGAAACATCACTAAAGCAGAGGAATACACCATCATCATCATCTACAGAGCTCAGAACACAGACGCCGGAACACACACCTCACTGCCTTTTAGAGACAAGCACAACATACTGTCTCGTGTTCAGCAATGAGTCAAAATGAGGAGAGTTACTCATTAAAGCAAGCAGAATACTCTGACAACGAGGAGAGGAAAATAACATGAGGACAAAAAGAAGACAAGACTATTCTGCTTCCCCATCGGCTGATCTTTCTGCTTGTTTTAATGAGAAACTCTCCTCGTTTACATTTACATTTAGTCATTTAGCAGATGCTTTTATCCAAAGCGACTTACAAATGAGGACAATTTACACAACTAAGAGCAACAATGAAGAAGTGCTGTAGGCAAGTTTCAGGTGTGTAAAGTCTAAGAAGGGAAGTATTAGTAGTATTAGTATTTTTTATTTTATTTTTTGTACAGTTAGTGGTATATCCAGAGAGGCAATTGCAGATTAGGAAGTGAAGTGGAGACTAAATAGTTGAGTTTTAGTCGTTTCTTGAAAATAGCGAGTGACTCTGCTGTTCTGATGCAGTTAGGGAGTTCATTCCACCAACTGGGCAGATTGAGCGTGAGAGTTCACGAAAGTGATTTCTTCCCTCTTTGGGATGGAGCCACGAGGCGACGTTCATTCACAGAACGCAAGTTTCTGGAGGACACATACATCTGCAGAAGTGAGAGCAGATAAGAAGGAGCAAAGCCAGAAGTCGCTTTGTAAGCAAACATCAGAGCTTTGAATTTGATGCGAGCAGCAACTGGCAGCCAGTGCAAACGGATGAGCAGCGGAGTGACATGTGCTCTTTTAGCTTCATTAAAGACCACTCGTGCTGCTGCGTTCTGGAGCAGATGAAGAGGCTTGATAGAGTTAGCTGGAAGCCCAGCTAGTAGAGAGTTGCAGTAATCCAGTCTGGAGAGAACAAGAGCTTGAACAAGGAGTTGAGCTGCATGTTCAGATAAGAAGGGTCGGATCTTTCTGATGTTATAGAGTGCAAATCTGCACGATCGAGCAGTTCTAGAAATGTGTTCAGAGAAGTTTAGTTGGTCATCAATCGTTACTCCAAGGCTTTTCACCATTTTGGATGCAGTAATGGTTGCCCCATCCATCTGGATTGAAAAGTTATGGTGTAGAGTCGGGTTGGCAGAAACTACAAGCATTTCCGTTTTTGCGAGGTTCAGCTGAAGATGATGATCTCTCATCCAGTGTGAAATATCCAACAGGCAGGCTGAGATACGAGCTGGAACCGAGGGATCATCAGGATGAAAAGAGAGGTATAGCTGGGTATCATCAGCATAGCAGTGGTAGGAGAATCCATGTCTCTGGATGACTGGTCCTAGAGATGATGTGTAGATGGAGAAGAGAAGTGGCCCAAGAACAGAGCCTTGAGGTACCCCAGTGTTTAGATGCTGTAGGTTGGACACCTCTCCCCTCCAAGACACCCTGAATGACCTGTCAGAGAGGTAAGATCTGAACCATTGTATAACAGTGCCCGCAACGCCCAGTGACTCAAGCGTAGATAGCAGGATCTGGTGGTTGACAGTGTCAAAAGCAGCTGACAAGTCCAGCAAAATGAGGACTGATGATTTAGAGTCTGCTTTAGCCAGTCTGAGATCCTCCACGACCGAGAGCAGGGCAGTCTCAGTTGAGTGGCCTTTCTTAAAGCCGGATTGCTTGTTGTCCATGAGATTGTTTTGAGTAAGAAAGTCCAGAACTTGATTGAACACTACTTTCTCCAGAATCTTGGCCATGAATGGAAGCAGGGATACTGGTCTGTAGTTTTCAAGTAGCGTATGGTCCAGGTTGGGTTTCTTTAGCAGTGGGGTTACCCTAGCCTGCTTAAATGAAGACTCATTATTGCTGAAAACAGCCCTATATGCTGTGCTGGTCTGGAGAATGCTGACTGATTTAAGAGTGTTTAGAGCAGAATGAGGCACACGCTCTCAGTAATGTAAGCAGTGCACATGCCTCTCCTGCAGCTCATGATCAGATGAAGCTCTCACTCTTGATCTCCGCTGTAATCTCTAAAGCCGTGTTTGGATGAAAGAGTTTAAACTGCTTCACAGGAGTGAACTGAAGAAATAAAAACACGTCTCACAGAATTAAAGCCGTCGTGATCTAATAAAAGAGGTTGGTCATGTGATGTTCACCTGCGCACAGGTGTGCTGAGTTTACTGCGAGGGTTCGAGCCGGCCGCGATGAAGGACGCCGGCCGCGGCAGACCACTGCGGGACGGGATCTGAGATGCTG
>NC_133181.1:63075000-63170000 GCF_049306965.1 Danio rerio | reverse complement strand
TCTGACACTCGGTGGGCTCTATCATACAGCCGTATACACAGTGATGAGCAGAGTGGGTTTATCCATCCTCAATACAGCAGAAGTGGACTCAGACACACACACACACACACACTTAATGCTTTTACAGCATGAGCTGCAGACTTTGTGCCTAGATCATTAAAATAGAGCCCTATGTCTCTCTCTCTCTCTCTCACACACACACACACACACACACACACACACACACACACACACACACACACACACACACACACACAGCTGCATGTATGATCATGAGTGTGTCCACATACTGCTCACACACACACTCTTCAGTGGGAATATTTCAGCATTCACATGCGGCTCGGCTCTTATCGTGACTCTTTGATGTAAACACAGTTGCTATGGTAACGCTGCTCTCTGCCGCTCACACAGGCTGAATATAGCAGCATGAGCGGCGGGTGGGAGCCGCTAAACACCGCGGTGAATGTGACTCACTATTAACAGGCTAAAGTCTAAACCAGGGGTCACCACACTTGTTCCTGGAGGGCCGACGTCCTGCAGATTTCAGCTCCAACCCTAATCAAACACACCTGAACAAGCTGGTCTTACTAGGTATAGTTGAAACACTCAGGCAGGTGTGTTGAGGCCGGTTGGAGCTGAACCCTGCAGGGACACCGGCCCTCCAGAACCGAGACTGGTGACCCCTGCTCTACACCTTCACACTGTCAGAGCTGTCCATCAAACTCTAACTCATCTGCATATTCATGAGCGGCTCCTCCCCCTCAAACACTGACTGCACTTTACTAGGTGTGGATAATCTTCTCGTGTGTGTGTGTGTGTGTTTGTGTTCATCTGCACAGATCAGAACACACAGTCCTGACGCAGCATTATTCTGAGTGTGTGTGTGTGTGTGTGTGTGTTCACCTTGTATTCCTCACATTGTGGGGACCACACATATAGCTATCTGCATTATGCATGTTCTTAACTGTGTGTGTGTGTGTGTGTGTGTGTGTGTGTGGATTTCCTCATGGAGATCAAAGAAAGGTCACGATAAGGAAAACAGCACAGACAGAAGCATTGTGAACATGCGGAAGTGCAGTGTGTGTCCTGTGAGGGTTGGGTTTAGGGGTGGGGCTGGCATATATAGAATAGAGTCTGTACAGTAGACAAATAATTACGTCTGTGGGAAGTCCTCACAAAGATATACAAGTGTGTGTGTGTGTGTGTGTGTGTGTGTGTGTTTATATACGGCCGCATTAACACCACTCACTGTGTCCTTACGCTAATCCTGCAGAATAACAGGTGTCATTACATCAGACTGATGACCCCTGATGACCTCCAGACGCTCATCCTCATGCACAGACAGAGGCCAGTCACTATAAACAAGCTGAAGGCTAAAGGCTAATAATGTGTGTGTGTGTGTGTGTGTGTGTGTGTGTGTGTGTGTGTGTGTGTGTGTGTGTACCGGACTGGCAGAGCGAGTGTCGGAGCGTCTCCATCTCGGGCCGCTGCTGGTCCAGAACCCGCCGACACCACTGAACAGCAGACAGAGGAGAAGCAGACCATGGAGGAGCCCGCGGACACACATACAGCCTGAGGACACACACACACACACATCAGTGATAACACACACATATATAACCATACATGTGTTTGGGTGTGTGTTGGAGTGCATGCGTGTGTGTGTGCTGTAGTGTGTGTGTCAGCAGTTTCTGAGGTGTAGAAATGGTTTCTGCTGCTGGGTCAGCCGATGTGTCCTAAATGTGTTCATCTTCATTATGAAGAGGATTTATTGATGGTGGGTCGTTTCAGAACACGTCTCCAAACTTCAGGATAGAAACACAGTTCAGTTTTCTTCTGCTGTTAATACGGTGCCTGGGTCAATTTTGACCCATAAGTCAACAGGAGGGTTAAAGAGGACGACAGCAGGATACAATACAGGAGAATCCTGACAACAACAGGAGGGTTGACACACACACACACACACACACACACACACACACAGCAGACGCCAACATCAACACACACTCGTCAGTGGAGGCAGTAATCTGAGATTTGCTCTTCATGACGGTGGTGAATAAGACGCACACATTTAATCAGCTTTAATTAGTGTGTTTCCCCGCTGAGCTCCTCCTGTGCTGAATCTACAGACTGAAGACGCTGAACTCAATCAGCACTGAAGCGCTCACAATAATCCCTCTTTATGGAGGAGTGTAGAGGTGCAGGAGAGGCTGCAGTGTCAGAGCTGTCCTGTAAGCAGACATCAGTGATCTGATCTGATCTGAGCCTGCAGCGGAGACCAGAGCTGAGAGATGCAGAGAGGAGCTCCACAGTAGAGCTGCAGCTGGAGCATCTGTAGAGCAGTGGCCCTCAAAGTGGAGGACGTGGGGCACTGAAGGGGGGGGGGTCGCCTGGTGATTTCCAAAAATCTATTTATGTTTAATAAACCATTAGAATGAGCATATTTCATCCATAACCTACTGAAGAGAAACAAATAGTGGTTTATAGTCACTCTGTGCTAGTTACTATAGTAGCTTATAGTGACTAGTTCTATTGGATTGCGCCCCCTGGGGTAATTACATTATAATTATACAATAATACATTATAATATAATACATTATACATAATATATAATACATTTAATTATATTGAAGACACAGCAACAGCGTCAGATGCAGCAGACTGATTTTATGGCACCAGGTTTGACTGTCCGGCACATTTACAGCACTCGCATACATTAAAAAATAAATGAAGAATAGACTCGGGTCTGTTGGAGTGTGTGCGCCTTTGCATGCAAGGTCTCTGTATTTATAACCACGTTAGAAGAGTCGGGAGTCGCTGGCATCGTTATCTTGGGGTTGAGAAGGCTGATTAGTTTTGGGAACCGCTGCTGTAGAGGATGAGGATGCAGGACAGGAGACCAGCTAGAAGAACCAGCAGCTCACATGACCACAGCTCAGAGCAGCAGGATCTGTGAAGGGTCTGATCTACTGATGATGAAGAGTGCAGAGCTGCAGGACAGAGCAATGTGCTCCATGAAGGACGGCTGATCATCCAGGAGCAGCACAACATTCCTTACTGAACTACATGAGGTAACGCTGGACAATCCCAGAGTCATGATGAGTGTGTGTGTGGAGTTCAGGGAAGATGAGCAGCTCAGTGTTGAGGATGACATCTAGCACTCATCACCAACACATTCACAATGACACACACACACACACACACACACACACAGCAGTGATGAGGAGATGTAGATCTGACACAACTGGAACCTCATCAACACCCTGAAATACAGCAGAACTGGCCAATCACAGCCCTCTGACTCATCTGCATATTCATGAGCTCAAATATCACACATCTGAATATTCAAAACTATAATGACTGACTGCTGCAAACATCATATGAGACTCTGTCACGTGTGTGTGTGTGTGTGTGTGTGTGTGTGTGTGTGTTAAAGGGAACTGAGTGAATCTAGTTCGCCTGTCATCTTCATAGATCCTCATGTTGACTATCTAGGGCACTGACTGTGTGTGTGTGTGTGAGAGAGAGAGAGTGGGTGAATGAATGAGTGGGTGAGTCTGTGTGTGTGTGTATATCTGTATAATTGTGTTTGTGTGTATGTCTGATAACCATGGAAACCAATAATATCCCCACATTTCACAAAAAAACAAACCTGTGTGTGTGTGTGTGTGTGTGTGTGTGTGTGTGTGTGTAACAACTGTTACACTCGTAATGTTTTAGTCAGCATTGAGGCCAAACAGCAGTATAGCTGATAGATGCTGGAGCTGCATGTGTGTGTGTGAGTCCGATATAACAACCGACAATAACATACACGTGCGCGCACTCACTCACCAGGTCTCCTCGGACTGCGCGCTCGGGCTCAGGGTCTCCAGATCCAGCAGCATCAGCTCTTCATCAACATCCTCCTCCTCTTCATCTTCCTCCGCGGCGGAATGCGGCCGGAAGTACGGGAACGGCTCGTCCTCCGGGGAGCACCGGCAGGCTCGGCTCGGCGGCGCGGTGATTGCGCGCGCCCGCAGCTGCTCGTTCTGGAGCTCCAGTTTCCGCACGAGCTCCTGCAGCTTCTGCAGCTCCAGCTCCGCCATCACCGCCGCCTCCATCCGCCACACACACACACGCCCGGTGCAGATTACCGAGCAGAGAGCGCGTGTGTGACCGGCGGCTGAACGGCGCTTCACGGACACGAGATACGCTCGACCAATCAGAGACGAGCAGCGCGAGACACTCTCTCACACACACACTGATGCAGATTACACACACAAACACAATTATAGACACACTCATATACACACACACACACACACAATCATTGACACACAAGATATACTGTACTGAAACACACACTCATACAGAATATTCACACAATTATATACACACTTACACACACACACAATCATTGACACACATACCCAGCTATACTAAAACACACACACTCACTCAGATTATATACACACACATCTACACAAATGCACATACTTACACACACACACATCCATATACACACAGGTGGAATTATAGACACACTAAAACATGCACACACATCTACACACATGAATAATCAAACACATTCATACACACACACAAACACATACTCAAATATATTCACACACACACACACACACACACACACACACACACACACACACTTACTCAAACACAGACACACAATTATAGACACTCACACAAACTAAAACACTCATACACACACACACACACACACTCTCTCACACACACACACACACACACACACACACACATACACACACACACACACACACCATGTCTATGTAATGTAATTTCTCTGAATATTGAAACAGCAGAGCTCCAGCAGGATCAGAGTATAGTTTATTATGTGATGATCAGACGTTACACTCGTCACTACACTGAGCAGAGCAGAGCAGAGCTGAGCAGAGCAGGCGGTGTAACTGTGCACATCATGATGATTGATCAGAGCTTTATACATGAGAGATTATTGAAGAGAAATAATCAAGACAATATTAATGCTGTAAACCCTTCCACAACACACTTTCACAACTCATATATGTGAACATTTCCTGATAATATCTGCTGTTGAACTGTGGTCTGCATATGTGTATGTGTGTGTGTGTGTGTGTGTGTGTGTGTAGTGTAGATTCTCCTCTGTCCGTCTCAGATGTACCACTGGCCTGAAACACATGATGAGGAGAGCAGAGTGCTGAGTGATGTTTACAACCGTACAGCATGAGAGCATTTCAGCAACACAGAGGAAGAGATTCTCATATACGATACTTTAAACAGCATTATTAATGAGGAGTAATGAGCGAGAGACTTATGATATGTGTGTGTGTGTGTGTGTGTGTGTGTGTGTGTGTGTGTGTGTGTAACTGCAGATTAACACTGATATTAATACAGCACATTACCTCTGACTTTACTGTAGCAGTTTGAGCAGTTCACTCGCTCACGGTAAACCCACAGAGACTTTCCTGCTTCCAGACTGCCCAGATCACAGCGACACACGGCACACTGACACACACACACACACACACACACACACACACACACACACACACACACACACACACACACATAAATAAATACAGATATAAATATATACACATAAATACTAATACATATATATTGATTCAATTATTCAGCTTAGTCCCTTTATTCATCAGGGGTGGCCACAGCAGAATGAATCGCCAACTATTCTAGCATATGTTTTACACAGCGTATTCCCTTGTAGCTGCAACCCCATACTGGGAAACACCAAATTGCCCCATCTGTCTATCTGTAAACATACATACATATACATATATATATATACACACACATACATATGCACACGCGCACACACACACACCACCGTCCTGATCTTCAGGTTGTGTGTTGGTCAGTGTGTGTGCTGGTTTACCCTGAAGCAGGACGTGTGGCTGTTGATCTTCAGCTCCTCCAGGATCATGCGTTCTCCTCCAGCCATGGCTTTCCCACACACAGAACACAGGTCTCGGCTGCTCATCGGCCTGCACACACACACACACACACACACACACACACACACACACACACACACACACACACACACACCCCAATATAAACTGGTTTTGTTTGGAAAGATGATTATTTCCTTACCCTATTGGCAGACTGTTTTGCTAGAAAATGCTGCTTGGTTTCAGACTTTTTAGATATTTAGACTAGAATGCCATCTTTTGCAGTGTATGAAGTGTGTGTGTGTGTGTGTGTGTGTGTGTGTGTGTGTGTGTGTGTGTGTGTGTGTGTGTGTGTGTGTGTGTGTGTGTGTGTGACCTGCTGGACTCCAGAGAAGAGCTGAGAGAGGCAGAATCAGCCGGGAACTCTGAATAAACGCTCCTGGTTTGAGTTCTGATGGAGAGAAAACAGATATTCAGCATCAACACTGTCTGACACCGAATAAGAACATGTGAATAATGTATTTCCTCTCCCTCTAGAGCCCAGCACTGACTGCTTTTTGAGATTATTTCTTTGAATCAATCTGTACTTTAAAGTCTGCTGTAGAAATAAAGTTGACTGATGATTTGTGCCGTATTATAGTGTATAATATCAGTCTGGGACATAACTGTGATGAATCTGAAGCTACTGGAGCATAAATGCAAATCTAACGGACAACAATACTGAATCTGATAGTGGATGAATCTGAATCTGATGGTGGATGAATCTGAATCTGATAGTGAATCGATCTGAATCTGATAGTGAATGAATCTGAATCTGATAGTGAACCAATCTGAATCTTATGGTAAACGAATCTGAATCTGTTAGTGAATGAATCTGAACGTAAACCAATCTAAATCTGATAGTGAACAAATCTGAATCTGAAGGCAAGTAATCTGAAGGTAAATGAATCTGAATTCGATGGTGAACCAATCTGAATCTAATGGTGAACAAATCTTAATCTGACATTGACCCAATCTAAATCTGATAGCGTACGAATCTGAATCTGATAGTGAACCAATCTGAATCTGAAGGTGAACTAATCTGAATCTGATAGTGAAATAATCTGCATCTAATAGTGAATGAATCTGAAGGTAAACGAATCTAAATCTGATATTGAACGAATCTGAATCTGATAGTGAATGAATCTGAATCTGATAGTGAACCAATCTGAATCCTATGGTGAATGAATCTAAAGGTAAATGAATCTGAATTTGATAATGAACCAATTTGAATCTGATGGTGAACTGATCTGAATCTGAATCTAATGAAGGGCCAATCTGAATCTGATGATGTATTTATGTAGTATTATAGTGTCAGTGATCTTACTGTGATCGGACAGGTTGCGAGTACACACTTCCAGACAGCAGCGAATCAGAGAGCTCATCCAGTGGAGCACTAGCAGAAACACATCAGACGTGAGCGAGTGAAGATCAGGAGTGTGTTCAGTAAAGTACAGGTGAGCAGCGTTACCTGTCGCTCCGGTAGCTGTAGCGTGTGTTCACAGTCACGGCTGATGGAGATGAGCGTGTGGGAGAATAACTCACATCACTGCATATGAAGCAACACAGATTCATTAGCAGCCATATCTAAGAGATTATTGATTTGCATTAGACTGAATCTTGTACCTGGTCTTCAGGCTCACTGAGGGCTTGTCTGCAGGTTTGGCAGGAGTCCAGTCCTCCAGAACTGATGTTTTAGTGTTAGTGATGCTCGTCCTGTTTGACAGACAGAGGAATCAGACATCATGACGTAACACTCTGGAGAAGGTCAGTGTGGAAAATACTGGAAACCGAATCTGAATCAGACGGACAATGAATCTGAATCTGATATCTGACAAATCAGATTAATATAAATTTTATGACAGATTAAAATTAATCTGATCAAAGACAAATCTGAATCTGATGGTAGATTGGTAGAAATCTAACGGTGGATGAATCTGAATCTGATATTGGATGATTCTGATGGTGGATGAATCTGAATCTGATGTAGGATGAATCTGAATCTGATGGTGTATGAATCTGAATCTGATATTGGATGAATCTGATGTAGGATGAATCTGAATCTGATGTAGGATGAATCTGAATCTTATATTGGATGAATCTGATGGTATATGAATCTGAATCTTATGTAGGATGAATCTGAATCTGATGTAGGATGAATCTGAATCTGATGTAGGATGAATCTGAATCTTATATTGGATGAATCTGATGGTGTATGAATCTGAGTCTTATGTAGGATGAATCTGAATCTGAATCTGATGGTGAATGAATCTGAATATGATATTAGATGAATCTGATGTTGGATGAATCTGAATCTGATGGTGGATGAATCTGAATCTAATATTGGATGAATCTGATGGTGTATAAGTCTGATGTTTGACGAATCTGAATCTGATATTGGATGAATCTTAATTTGATGTAGGATGAATCTTACCTGCTCTGGGTATTCACTGTCTGATTTACAGGAGTCGTGACAACAGAACTCTTCACACTGCTGCAAAATCAATAAAAACATATTCATCAGATGCGGATCTAAATCTGATGTTAGATTAATCTGATGATGGACTAATCTGAATCTAATAATGGATTAATTTAAATCTGATAATGAATGAATCTGAATCTGATGTAGGATGATTCTCACCTGCTCTGGGTATTCACTGTCTGATTTACAGGAGTCGTGACAGCAGAACTCTTCACACTGCTGCAAAATCAATAAAAACATATTCATCATATGAGAAACACGAGATGTGTCATCAAGATCAGGATGCATCTTACCTTGAAGTGGAAGTGGCTGATAAAGCTGAGGATGATGATGAAGATGAGATGCTGTTTACAAAAACACAGACAGACACAGATAACATTACACACTCCAGCTTTCATTTGACCAAGCGTCTAAATCTCAGCTGTCATGTAAAATCTTCCAGTAAACGTCTGATCTAAAGCGGAGTTATTGACAGACTCACCCATTGGTAGATGGAGACGCTGCAGTGACCTCAGGAAACTTCTCACCAAATGACGATTTAACAGGACTCAATCTGTCAAACAGGGCCAGTTAAACCAGTACAAACACTGATGGTTGACTAATACTGGTGTGTGTGTGTGTGTGTGTGTGTGTGTGTGTTAAAGCTCTAGTTCTGGTTCACTCACGTTTTGCTGTTGGAGTTTGCTGAGAAGACTTTGGCAGTGAAGCTGGACTGAGCATTTGGTGACATGTTGAGCGCTGGTTTCCTGGAAGACAGACAGACAGACAGACACACACACACACACACGTTTATCAGACTGACGTGCATCTGAAGTGTTAGTACACTAAAGAGAGCGGATCTCACTTGGCAGGGACGGGCGGTTTGGTGGGCGATGGTGGAACGGTCACTGCGCTCTTAGTGCTGGATGTGTTTGTGCTGCGACACACAGATTCAGGGTCAGTGGACAGACAATCTTATCAGCTACCAAACATACAGAGCAGGGGTGGCCAACCCTGTTCCTGGAGAGCTGCCTTCCTGCAGAATTCAGTCCCAACCCTGATCAAACACACCTGAACCAATTAATAGTGCCTAAAGCAGCACTTGATAATTACAAACAGGTGTGTTTGGTCAGGGTTGCAACTAAAATCTGCAGGAAGGCAGCTCTCCAGGAACAGGGTTGGTGACCCCTGATACAGAGTCTAGAACCGCAGGACTTTAAGCATCTCCAAGCAGGAGCGCAGCTGAAGAGGGAAAGCACTCATTACACTGGCATCCTCAAAAGCAGAAGGGTCTGATCCTCAGCTATATCACGCTTTACATTACATCACATTAGACTCTATGATCTCTCCTGATAACAGAAGGATGTTCCTCCAGTTGAAGAAAGCGAATGTAAAATGCTTGAAATGTTTCCGCTATTGTGGAGTAACCATGCAGCACTGTGAACCCACCCGCCCTTACTGAGCAGCTCCTGACTGCCACTGAACCTGCAGGAGAGAGAGAGAGAGAGAGAGACTTTACCATGTACTCGGAGAGGACGAATTGACATCTAGACTAGCTGCAAAATATGCATACACCCTCCACACCATAAGAAATGGTTAATGTAAATTTGTGTATCTTATTTAAATAATTTAAACTTTTTATTATTATTATTATATTTATCAAATGTATTGTTTTTTGTGTGTGTGTCATTATATCTTATCTGTATTACTATTAATTTTTCAATGGTTATATTATATTTCATATTTGAAGTGCTTTGGCAATTCTGTACTTAATGTCATGCCAATAAAGCAACTTGAACTTGAACTTGAACTTGAGAGAGAGAGAGAGAGAGAGATTTACATTTCTTTTCTTTATTTCTATATTATATTTTATGTTCATATTTGTTTGCACTACTGCCCTTTTTGCACTGTCTTGTCTGTACGCAGCGACGCTGCACTGCTTTGGCAATACGAATGTACAGCTATTTGTCATGCCAATAAAGCACCTAAAATGTGAGAGAGAGAGAGAGAGAGAGAGAGAGAGAGAGAGAGAGAGAGAGAGAGAGAGAAAGAGAGAGAGAGAGAGAGAGAGAGAGAGAGAGARAGAGAGAGAGAGAGAGAGAGAGAGAGAGAGAGAGAGAGAGAGAGAGAGAGAGAGAGAGAGAGAGAGAGAGAGAGAGAGAGAGAGAGAGAGAGAGAGAGAGAGAGAGAGAGAGAGAGAGAGAGAGAGAGAGAGAGAGAGAGAGAGAGAGAGAGAGAGAGAGAGAGAGAGAGAGAGAGAGAGAGAGAGCACAACACACAGATACAGCAGTCTCCCTTCCTCTTTTAGATCAAGAGAGTCATTTAGTCTTTTCGGGGCTCGTTTATTTTCTCTTTTGGAAATAACTTGTGAATGTTATTAATATCGCTCCAATTTAAACGGTTATTAATTATTTGTGTGTGCAGTAAATTGTTTGTACTTTTGGTGAGATGTTTTTGTTTGTTTAGGCTTCAGATTGTGGGAAGTGTTTCAGGTGACGTCTGCTGTTTGTTTGTTTGTTTGTTTGTTTGTTTGTTTGTTATGATGTGAAGCGCTCTGTTTGATCTGTGAACTTCTCAGAGAGGCCCTTGAAAATGAGATGATACATCTCAAGGGGCTATCCCATTCAATAAATAAATACACAGTCCAGCTCCAGACACACACACTGATCTTACACATGTACACAGGTATGATCAGGTCTACAGTTCGGTGTTTAATGCACCTCTTGCTCAAGGAGCAGAAGGACGTCCCAGAATTCCCGGCGGTCTGATCTGCCGACACTGATTGGCTGAAGTCAGACAGGAGAAGATTATTATATATTATTCTATTATATATATATATATATATATATATTATATATATTAACATGCAGAGCAGCTGATGATGATGATGATGATGATGAAGAGACTCTCACCTGTCCACTTCTGCAGGCTTCACCTGACCCAGGACCACTCTGCCAAAGTTTGGGTCATCGCTACAACAACAACAACACTGAGTCACGAGTGTGTGTGTGTGTGTCTGTGAAGGTGTGTCAAACGTGTATGTGTGCGTGAGAGAGAAAGAGATAGTGTGTGTGTGTGTGTGTGTGTTAGTGTATGTGAGAATGTTTGTGAGCGTGTGTCTGCGAGTGTGTTAGTGTATGTGTCTCAGTGTGTCTGTGTGAGAGAGACTGTGTATGTGTCTGCTGGAGTGTGTCAGATCGTGTGTGTGCAGTGTGTAATAGAGCGTGTAGTTGTAGAGTGTCTGTGAATGTGTGTGTGTGAGAGAGAGACAGAAAGAGAGCGCGAGAGTGTCTATGAGTGTGTTAGTGTATGTGAGAATGTGTGTGTGTCTGTGTGTGTGTCTCTTAGAGTGTGTTAAAATGTGTATGTTTGTGCGAGAGAGTGTGTGTCTGTTGGAGTGTGTTAGAATGTGTGTGTGTGTCTGTGAAGGTGTGTTATGTGTATGTATGTGTGTTTTTTGAATGTGTATGTATGTGTGTAAAATTGAGTGTGTGAAAACGTGTATGTGTGTGAGAGAGAGTGTGCGTCTGTGTGTATGTGTCTGTTGGAATGTGTTAGAAAATTTGTGTGCCTGTGATTGTGTTTTGTGTCTGTGAAAGTGTGTTAGATTGTGTATGTGTGTGTGTGTGTGAGAGAGAGAAAGAGGATGTGTGTGTCTGTGGAAGTGTATGTGTCTTAAAGTGTGTTAGAATGTGTATATGTGTGTGAGAGAGAGTGTCTGTTGGAGTGAATTAGAATGTGTGTGTGAGTGTGTCTGCGGCTGTGCAAGTATATATGTGTGTATCTTAGGGTGTGTTAGAATGTGTGTATGTGCGAGTGTGTATGTGTCTGTTAGAGTGTGTTAGAACGTGTGTTTGTCTGTGAAAGTGTGTTAGATCGTGTATGTGTGAGTGTGTATATGTGTCTTAGAGTGTTTGATGGTGAGTGTGTGTGTGTGTGTGTCGTACTCTACAGCCTCCTCCTGCTCTGTGTTTCGTCTGATCCAGCTGTTGTCTTTCAGGACGGTTCTCCTCTTGTTTTCTGCACCTGTGGATCATCAGTGCACACACACACACACACACACACACACACACATAAAGGCAATGATGAGATGTACAACAGGATCCTGCTTTATCAATACTGATATACAGTTCACATCTGCTGTGCAAAACATGTGCTGGAATAGTTGGCGGTTCATTCCACTGTGGCGACCCCAGATTAATAAAGGGAGTAAGCTGAAAATAAATGGCTGAATGTTGATAATAGGCAGGGCAGTACGCCAGCAGTAAACAGCAGGAACAGAGAGAAGCTGAAGTGCTGTCGGTATTGAAGTGACTGGATCAGTTGATGAGACTCACTAAAGTGATCAAGCACAACTCCGGCTTCAATAACACATTCACACATGGTGCATTGTGACGATTACACGCTTTAGCAGATGATTTATTCTTGGTTAATGTTATTAAATGCATGAGCTGATGGAGCATTATTCTCAATAAAGCGAAGCTCCAGAGATGCGCAGTGTGTCGGTGGTCTCGATATTTCTCCATGATGATGTGATGAGTGAGTGATGGAGCAGCTCTTACTGGTTCTGCTGGTCTGTGTGTTCATGGTGCCTCACAGCTGTCCTCCTGTCAGAGTCACTATAATAAACCAACACAGAGTCTGAACATTATTTACACACGTCATCATCATCCTCATCATGTAAATCTGCTGCAGGCGTGTTGTGATATGTTGCCATGCATATTTGCTCCTGGTGCCAAGTGTGTGTGTTCGTGTTTGTGTGTGTGTTTTGTCTCCAGCTCTTTCTCTGTGGGTGTGAACTGAAGTTACCTGTCCTGATTAACCAGCAGACGCCCCTTAAAAACAATTAACACACACACACACACACACACACACACACACACCCTGCTGATTACAGCCTCCCATTACTGCTGTCAATCACTCACATGCTCATATTGATCTCTCTATCTACACATACACACAGCTATCAGCAGTGTGTGTCCCTCTCCTGCTGTGATATAGTGAAACACACTGCACAAACGCTGCGTTACACTCAGCACACATCAAATAAGTTAACTCACCCCTACATTAACTACACATTTAAGAGGATTGAACAAACAAAATCAAGTTCCCTCAGATTAATGAAGAGCTGAGTCGTGTCAACTCATTTTAAATAAGTAGCTGGAACAAGCAGTCATTTTGGTGTGTTCTTCAATTAATCTGCTGTAGGGATTTAACAGCTGCTATGGTAACACAACAACTACAGTCATTGAAACAAATGAGCCAACACTGGGGTTTTCTAGCACTGCAGGGTATAGTGTACAACACACCGCAGTTTACTGTGTCAACACTGAAGAATACTACAGTGTTTATTACGGTATATGAGTTCACTATAGTCAACACTACAGTATGCTGGAGCATCCATCAACACATGATAACAGTGGCACTATAACATACACAGGATAATACACTTTACCACAGCATTGTTCAAAAGCACGAGTATAGTTAACATACATTACTATAGTATTGATCATGCAGCAAGAGAAAACCAAATAAAGACATCAACATTACTCTAAATATCTTCTACTGTAAAGATGGCATCGAGAACTTTAACAAACATCTGAGCAACATCTGAGCGCTGTACATCACACATCTACATCCAGAGTCTGGAGCCTGCTGCAGGACAGATGAACATCACAATAAACACTTTCAGCTGCTGCTGCTGGACTCACCTGTGTGTGTGAGAGAGTGTGTGTGTCCCTGCGCTGTGTGTGAAAGCGTGTGAATGAGTGTGGATGTGCTTCTCCTGTCACACCCTGTCCTGCTGTCAGAGCCAATGAGGACTTTGATCAGCTTCACCTCCAGCACACAGCAAACCTGTACGGTGAGTTTTCAGCTCACACACACACACACACACACACACACATATATATATATATATATACACACACACACTCATATAGAAAATATTCACAGTATTTTGCACATTATAAAATGTAAACCACATATTCAAGCACGCACACACACACACACACTGCTCTCTTTACTATAAATAAGAGAGAACTCTATCAGAGCAGATGATACACACTTTCTCTCAGAAACAACATGTAAACTAAGTGATGTTCAAGACACTCATCTTCATCTAATCATCTTCTCCAGCCACTCACCTGTGTTCAGCTCACATCTGTGTGGTGTTTGTTCAAGTGTTTACTCGTTTCACCTGTGTTCAATTTACTAGTTGTGTTTGTTCAACTCACCTGTGTTCAGTTCACTTGTGTTTGTTCAACTCACTTGTGTTCAACTATGTTAAGTTCTATTGTGTTTGTTCAACTCACTTGTGGTTCAGTTAACCTTTGTTCAACTTGCCTATGTTCAGTTCACTTGTGTTTGTTCAATTCACCTGTTTGTTCAACTCACCTGCGTTCAGATCACCTGTGTTTATCTCGCCTATGTTCACTTCACTTGTGTTTGTTCAACTTACCTGCGTTTAGTTCCCCTTTGTTCAACTCACCAATGTTCAGTTCACTTGTGTTTGTTAAATTCACCTGTTTGTTCAACTCACCTGCGTTCAGTTCACCTTTGTTCAACTCACCTGTGTTTATCTCGCCTATGTTCAGTTCACTTGTGTTTGTTCAATTTACATGTTTAATCAACTTACCAATATTCAGTGTACTTGTGTTTGATCAACTCACCTGTTTGTTCAACTCACCAATATTCAGTGTACTTGTGTTTGTTCAATTCACCTGTTTGTTCAACTCACCTGCGTTCAGTTCACCTTTGTTCAACTCACCTGTGTTTATCTCGCCTATGTTCAGTTAACTTGTGTTTGTTCAATTTACCTGTTTAATCAACTTACCAATATTCAGTGTACTTGTGTTTGATCAACTCACCTGTTTGTTCAACTCACCAATATTCAGTGTACTTGTGTTTATTCAATTCACCTGTGTTCAAATCACTTGTTAGTTCAGTTCACCTGTGTTTGTTTAGTTTTTTGATCTCACCTGTGTCTCCATTGTGTAGGTGTTGATGTCAAGCCCAGGCGTGTTTTATTGATGGGTGTGTAGATCAGATGAGCATGTTGAACATTCTTTATCAGTCAGGTGTGTTTCCACCTATCTGTATCAGGATTGAGAAACACCTGCGCAGCCCCTCACTGATGAACTCCAGCTGTGTCACAGCACACACAACAGTGTAGAACCGCTTTAACTGAGGTGTGTCCCATCACATTTTAGTGTTTATGTGCAATTATACATATAAAAGACTAAACATCAATAACAACATACTCATTACTGTCATCTGAACTCTTTATCCTTCAGACCAGCAGATTCTACACTGTGGACAAGACGTTCTTCATCATTTTGAACAGAATCACATTCAATTTGATCACTCATTCTGTGATATATTTGAATAAGTACAGCTCCAAACGAGGACACAGAAAGAGATTTAAATAAGTTGAAAATAAAGTAAATTATATATATCTATTAGTCTGATTGACGCTCATCCTGTAGATCTACAGTGGCTGCATGAACTAAAAGTATGAACCGAGAGATAGAAGAAGCCACTCCACAGCTCCAGATGAGCTGAATATTGATGATGATCTCCTGTGTCCATCAGAGACATGAGTAACAGCAAACTGCACCAGGACACTCACAACTGAAGATACAAGTAAATCCATGAGGAAACATGAACATGAACATTTCCCTTTCACACGATAAAGTCATTGAGCTCCCACTGCAGCTTCAGAACTGTGTTTAATGTCTCTTTCTGTGTGTGTGTGTGTGTGTGTGTGTGTGTGTGTGTGTGTGTCAGCTGTTGTCCTTCAGCAGTTTCAGCAGTTCTTCTCTATCCTGGTTCTCCTGCAGGAGCCGTAACAAATCCTCCAAACCTTCAGCTCCACGCATGAACTCCTGCAACACACACACACACACACACACACACTTTTTTTAAAACCTATACAAATTAAAAATAAATAAATTCAGTGAACTGATGATCAGATCAGATAAAGTTATATTTATATAAGGGATACAATTTAAAAAGAACACTAATTTCACAAGAGAGTGAAAGATTAAGACATCAACTATATATAAATATAGTGTGTGTGTGTGTGTGTGTGTGTGTGTGTGTGTGTGTGTGTGTGTGTGTGTGTGTGTGTGTGTGTGTGTGTGTGTGTGTGTCGCATCACCTTGATGTCTCTCGTCACAAAACCAATCCTGTGGTCCGTCACTCGATCCTGGGTGAAGTTATAAGTGCGAATCCTCTCTGACTGAGCCCGCGTACCCACCTGGACCACATGCACACACACGCACGCACACACAAACACACACACCCACACACATTATCAGCACAACAAAGCTGTTTAGGTTATTATATACAGTGTAAGTCAGAATTATTCGCCCCCTTTGAATATTTTTTTCTTTTTCCAATATTCCCCAGATGATGTTGAACAGATTCAGGAAATGTTCACAGTGTGTCTGATAATATTTGTTCTTTTAAAAAGAAAGTCTTGTTTGTTTTATTTCGGCTAGAATAAAAGCAGTTTTTTATTTTTAAACAGCATTTTAAGGTCAATATTATTAGCCCCTTTAAGCTGATTATTTTTTAATAGTCTCCAGAACAAACCATCATTATACCCTAACCTGCCTAATTACCCTAATTACCCTAGTGAAGCCTTTACATGTCACTTTAAGCTGTATAGAAGTGTCTTGAAGAATATCTAGTCTAATATTATTTACTGTCATCATGACAGAGAGAAAATAAATCAGTTATTAGAGATGAGTTATTAACACTATTATGATTAGAAATGTGTTGGAGAAATCTGCTCTCTGATAAACAGAAAATGAGGAAAAAAATAAATGGGTGCTAATAACTCTGACCTCAACTGTGTATATATATATATATATATCGGCAGGTTGGGATTATTGTCATTATATAATAACTGCTCAGGGATGCCCCTCTAAACCAAATGTGGAATTGTCTGACTTCCACTGCTGCTAAACTCAGTGAATTGTATTGAATTTAGAATTTGTCATTTTAAAAGCTGCTGCAGAGGTCTGTTCAAACTCCTCCTCCGTCATTTGCATATTAAATAATGAGTGCTGGGCAAAATTAATCATGTTTAGGGTTTTGACAATTGCAGTGTGTGCGCTGCCTGTGAATATTAGATTTGGTTCATTTTGAACATAAATCACGCACCTCAAACAATTCAAACTAAATAGATTTCATCACGATCAGCGAAATATTGATTCTCCATACACACTTACAATCACAACTGTATTCAGCCGTGTGTATACAAATGCACATGTCTGAGAAAACCTTTATTAATATTGAGATATAAAATGTCTGTGTGTATGATAGAAGTAAGATGCATTTAAATAGCTGCGTCCCAAATCACTCACTTCTGCACTATTCTACACCATTTTGTAGTATTAATAGTGTAAGTAGTGTGTTCACACTGAAAACTCTAATAATAATAATAAGTGCACTTTAATGACCCGGATGCTGCCCTCATTCAGCCAGTAGGCAGAATGTGTGCAGCAGTGTGAGACTCGCTTTAGACATGTCAGATAACATTACTGCAATGCAAACTCAGCCAAAGCAGGAAGCAGAATCTCTGATAAATGAGAGGAAACATTTTACATCACTAATAAACATCCCTGATATTCCATCACTCAGACAAACAAAAGAGCCTGGAGTACAGCTCTTACACCCTCATGTGATGTGTGTAGTGTGTATCTGACCTGCAGTCTGCGAGCGGTGTGTGTCTGCTCCCGCTGCTGTCCCATCATGCACTGGTGCAGTCGTGCGCGCAACACACGCAGAGCCGTCTCGCGGTTCTTCAGCTGAGAGCGGAACTGCTGGCACTCAGACACGGTTCCTGAACACACAACAACTCAAACATCAAGACACACTGAACTGCAGGTAGACGAGACCGGGACTGACACCAAAACCAGAACAATCCAAACACAATCCAAAAGAAAACCAAGACATCATTAATACTTATTGGGCTATAGCAGGGGTGTCCAAACTGGGTCCTGGAGGGCTGGTGTCCTGCAAAGCTTAGTTCCAACTCCAATCAGACACAGCTGGGCCAGCTGATCAGGCTCTTACTGGGCTTTCTAGAAACATCCATGCAGGTGTGTTGAGGCAAGCTGGAGCTAAACTCTGCAGGACACCGGCCCTCCAGGACTGAGTTTGGACACCCCTGGGCGATGTGCATGAATGAAAAAGCACCCACTGATATACACCACTAAACACAACAGCTTTAATTGCTGAATACCATCTGAGAGCTTCGAGGACAACGAACACGCGCTACACAAATAACCGGGATTCAGGATTATTCATTTATTTTATTTTTGGCTGAGTGCCTTTATTAATCAGGGGTCACCACAACAGAATGAACCGACAACAATTCCAGCATATGTTTTACACAGCGGATGCTCTTCCAGCTGCAACCCATCTATGGGAAACACCCATACACACTCCTATTCACACACTACAGCCAGTGTAGTTGATCAGTTCCCCTATAGCGCATGTGTTTGGACTGTGGGGGAAACCGGAGCACCCGGAGGAAACCCACACCAACACGGGGAGAACATGCAAACTCCACACAGAAACACACACTGACCCAGCCGAGACTCAAAGCAGAGACCTTCTTTTGTTGAGGCGATCATGTGATCCACTGCGCCAGCGTGCCGCCAATAAATCCATTCATGACTTACATTTTTCACATTAATCTTTCTTTCATCCAAAACCTCTATATGACTACATTACAGTGATGCTGCAGTGTGTAGAAGCGCACCTGTGGGCAGGTGTACGAGCCGGACGGCGCTGTCGGTGGTGTTCACATGTTGACCGCCGGCACCGCGAGATCTGAAGGTGTCGATCCGCAGGTCTTTAGGTGCGATATCAATGTCCACCTGTAATTGCAGTGATATACACATCAGAACACCACTGAAAACACACACACACACACACACATATACACACACATACACACAAACACACGTACACACACACACACACACACATACACACATACAGACACACACACAAACACACGTACACACAAACACACATACACACAAACACACATACACACAAACACACATACACACACACATACATACACACATACACACATACACACACACACATTTTGACCTATTGACTTGCAATATTTATTCTTCTTCAAATATTTCCCAAATGATGTTTCTCAGATTCAGGAGTTTCTCACAGTGTTTCCTCTAATATCTGTTCTTCTGGAGAAAGTCTTATTTGTTTTATTTCGGCTAGAGTAAAAGCTTTAGGTAAAATAAACTTTTTAATGTTCTTAAAACACATCAGTTATTAGAGATGAGTTATTAACACTGTTATGATTAGAAATGCACATATTCTGCAGATATATATATGTGTGTGTGTGTGTGTGTGTGTGTGTGTGTGTTAAATGAGCACAGCCTGACCTCCTCCATCTGCGGCAGCACGATGACCGTCATGGTGCCAGTGTGAATGCGCTGCATGCGGGACGATAAACCCACTTCAGGGATCCTCTGCACTCGGTGTGTGCCACCCTCAAACTTCAGCCAACGGAAAACACACTCGCCAGAGACACGCACAGAGGCGTGATGGAGACCTCCTGAACACACACACACACGCACAAAACACATCTCAGTTACATTAAGCTCACCAAAATGAACTTATATATCTAAATGCACACACATGCACGCGCACACACACACACGCACACACACACACACACACGCGCACACACACACACACACACACAGAGAGAGAGAGAGAGAGAGAGAGAGAGAGAGAGAGAAAGAGAGAGAGAGAGAGAGAGAGAGAGAAATAGAGAGAGAGAGAGAGAGAAATAGAGAGAGAGAGAGAGAGAGAGAGAGAGAGAGAAAGAGAGAGAGAGAGAGAGAGAGAGAGAGAGAGAAATAGAGAGAGAGAGAGAGAGAAATAGAGAGAGAGAGAGAGAGCGAGAGAGCGAGTTGACCCTCACAGATCTGATGATTTACAATATTATATTTGTGCATATACATTAGATTAGTCAATACTGAAGCCAAATTTGAAGCTCATCTAACAATATAACTACAATAACGCTTCTAAAATTAGTAGCCCAAATGTAAATGTTATGAAAAAAAATTAAATAAAAAAAGAGCAAAAATCAAGAGAAAAAATATGTATAAAATTGAGTTACCATTTTGTTGTTTGTATTTATTTTGCAATATGTTGCATGTATTTTAATGTGTCATCTTTCTTTTTCTAAAGATTTACATTATACTTTCCTATATTCATTTACATCTTGAGTAAAATGTAAAGTATGGGTTGTGTTTATGATGGTGGGAAATGTTTCATTTTATTTATGTCTCCTATGAGTTGATTTTTGCCATGTAATGTTGTCCACTCTCAGTGATTGACACATGAGTTGAGTAAACAGAAGTCACTCCGAGTGTCTAAAATACATCAAATGTCATTAATAACAAGAGCAAACAATGCAGCACAATTACCATTTTAACACAACAAATGACAATGCTTCTGTTTATTCTAACTAATAATACAAACTATATTTCAATTGTAGTGAAATATACCTGTGTTCAGCACAGAGACAGAGGGGATGCTGGGTAATGCAGCGTACCGTATTCAGCCGGAGTGTAATTGAAGAGCTCAAAGTCCCAGTTTTTATAAGAAGCAAAGCCCTGATACATGTCGAACATCTCTCTGGTGAACTGCTGACAGATGTCTCCTGTACACACACACACACACACACGCACGCACGCAAATGGGTTTGTTTTGTGAATTGTGGGGACATTACATTGGTTAACATTGTTTTATATGGTGCAATGTGTATTTTCTTTTGCCCTACACCAACTCTGTTACCAACATACACACACCCTACACAAAACACACACACACACAGACACAAACACACACACAAAGAGTGACAAACAAACACACAAACATGTCAGTGTGTGTCTGTTGTAAATGTGATCAAACCTCCGGTTGTTCGTCCTGATACGACCTCCAGGATGACGCTTCTGCTGTCCAGATCATCAGGGGGAACCAGAGTCTCGATCAGCTGAAAGCATCAGAGCAATGAGCAATGGTATCTGGATGCAGCCTTTAAGCTGAGAGCGCATCGCTCAGAGATGCAGTGTCAGACACAATGCATTCAGTAGAGCTAGTGACTAGGTGAGCGCATTAAAATGCATTGCATGCAGCTCAGCTTGCATCTGCGCCGAGTCTGCAGCCAGACCCCTCTATAAATGAGTGATCAGCAGTACAGACGCCACAGACACACTACTGACGGATAAACACAGAATCAGTGCAGACCTGCTTGTGGAGCCGCTCGACTCTTCTGCCCAGCTCTTCATGTTCATCTCGTAGGAGAGAAAGCATCTGCTGGTCTTCAGCACTAGTGTCTGGAACACACGAGGAACACTGACAGGATTACAGATACACTGGATTACTGACACACTGGAAGGATTACTGACAGGATTCTCTGATTCAGGATAACTGACAGACAGAATTATTGACTTTGGATTACACACACAGACAGAATCGCTGACAATGGATTACCGACCCACAAACATGATCACTGACAGACAGAATTACTGACACTGGACCACTGACAATGGATTACAGACATCGCATTACAGACACAGACAGAACACTAATGATGGATTACTGACACACAAACAGGATTACTGACACTGTATCACTGACTCCAAATCACTGACAGATAGAACTACTAACACTGGATTACAGACACACAGACTATACTGACACACAAACATGATCACTGACAGACAGAATTACTGACACTGGACCACTGACAATGGATTACAGACATCGCATTACAGACACAGACAGAACACTAATGATGGATTACTGACACACAAACAGGATTACTGACACTGTATCACTGACTCCAAATCACTGACAGACAGAACAACTAACACTGGATTACAGACAATACTGACACACAAACAGGATCACTGATGATGGATCACAAACAGAATAACTGATAATGGATTACTGACCCTGGATCACTGACGATTGATTACTGACAATAGATCAATGACACTGGATCACTGACACAGAATTACTGATGATGGATTACTGACACACAAACAAAATTACTGACACTGGATCATGGAGACTGGATCACTGACTGATATAATTAGTAACACTGGATTAAAATACTGACACACAAACTGACACTGAATCACTGACACCGGATCACAGACACAAACAGAATTACTGATGATGGGTTACTGACAGACAGAATTCCTGGCGATGGATCACTGACACACAAACTGGATCTCTGACACTAGATCACAGATGATAGATTACTGACAATGGATCATTGTCACTGGATCACAGACAGAATTACTGATGATGGATTACTGACACTGGATTACTCATGATAGATCATTGACGATCAGACAATGCACTACTGACAGACAGAATTCCTGACGATGGATCACTGACACACAAACAAGATCCCTGAAACTGGATCACTGACAACGAATTACTGACACTGGATTATTGGCACTGGATCCATGACAGATAGAATTTATAACACTGGATTAATGACACACAAACAGGATCACTGACACTGAATAAGTGACACTGGATCACTGATGATGGGTTACTGACACTGGATCACTGACGATGCATTACTGACAGACAGAATTCCTGGCAATGGATCACTGACACACAAACTGGATCCCTGACACTGGATCACTGAAGATAGATTACTGAGAGTGGATCATTGTCACTGGATCACAGACAGAATTTCTGATGATGGATTACTAACACTGGATTACTCACAATAGATTGTTGAAAATCAAATAATGCACTACTGACAGACAGAACTACTGATGATGGATTACTGACACAAACAGGATCACTGACACTGGATCACTGATGATGGGTTACTGACAGACAGAATTCCTGACGATAAACACTGACATACAAACAAGATCCCTGAAACTGGATCACTGACAACGAATTACTGACACTGGATTATTGGCACTGGATCCATGACAGATAGAATTTATAACACTGGATTAATGACACACAAACAGGATCACTGACACTGAATAAGTGACACTGGATCACTGATGATGGGTTACTGACACTGGATCACTGACGATGCATTACTGACAGACAGAATTCCTGGCAATGGATCACTGACACACAAACTGGATCCCTGACACTGGATCACTGAAGATAGATTACTGAGAGTGGATCATTGTCACTGGATCACAGACAGAATTTCTGATGATGGATTACTAACACTGGATTACTCACAATAGATTGTTGAAAATCAAATAATGCACTACTGACAGACAGAACTACTGATGATGGATTACTGACACACAAACAGGATCACTGACACTGGATCACTGATGATGGGTTACTGACAGACAGAATTCCTGACGATAAACACTGACATACAAACAAGATCCCTGACACTGAATCACTGACACTGGATCACTGATGATGCATTATTGACACTGGATCACTGACCATGGATTACTGACAATGGATCATTGACACTGGATCACTGACACAGACAGAATTACTGACACTGGATTACTCACGATAGATTATTGACGATCAGGCAATGCACTGCTGACAGACAGAACTACTGATGATGGATTACTGACACACAAACAGGATCACTGACACTGGATCACTGACACTGCATTACTGACAGACAGAATTCCTGACGATAAACTACTGACACAAACAAGATCCCTGACACTGGATAGAATTTATAACACTGGATTAATGACACACGATCAGGATTACTGAAGATGGATCGTTCACAATGGATCATTGACACTGGATTACTGACACACAAACAGGATCACTGTGATAAACACACACACACACACACACACACACACACACACACACACAATTACTGACACGCATCAGTGCTAGTCAACGCTTACTGTGAATGAGTGTCTGCAGGTCCTCCATCTCTCTGAGCAGCAGCTCGGTTTCCTCGAACGCCTCCATCAGCGCAGACGCGTCCAGCAGCCGCCGGTTTAACGCTCTCCGGTCGGCTTCACTCACCGCTCCGCTCTCCAGACGGCTACTAACGGCCCGGTGCTCGTCAACCGCGCGTTTAACCAGTCTCCGGAGCGCGTCGTGCTGCAGGAAATCATCGCTTTTGTGGCCGGCGGATCTGCAGACTGTCGCGGTCAGAACACGAGGAGAAACCCGCCTCACCAGCCGCCTCAGAGCCGCAGCCATCGCCGCATAAACAGACGCTAGTTAGTTCTCAGCTAACCGGCTCAGCCAAACACATGACAACATGCTAACCCTCATATAAACAGGACTCTTTATTAAACTGGTCATATTAGACTGGACATAAACTGGTCATCTAGAGTACAGTACAGGTCAGAATATGTACACAAGATCGCACATGGCCACAATAACACAGGAACAACCGGAACAGGAAGAGGCAGCGAGGGGTTGCAAGCAGGGATACAGCTGCGGAAGGAAGTTAACGAGAATTATTTATTAAATTGCCCATTAGTTCTATTTTATTAACGTCTGCCCCAACCCAAACATCACAGCAAAGTAAAACAGTAATTATACAGAGTATTATTTAAAATATTTATGAAATTAACCATTATTTGTATTTTATCAACATCTACCCCAATGCCAAACCCTCACAGTAAATTAAAAACAGTAATACTGAGTATTATAAATGCTATTTATTAAAATTACCCTTTAAAATGTATTTTATTACCGGACTTCTACACCAACCCAAACAGTAATGTACAACATTAATTATTGTGAGTATCCGCAGCTGTATCTCTTCTAGGTCAGCGCTCATTGAATAAGAATTCACACACTTCATTAATTAATTTCATATAGATATGAATAGACTATTTCCATTTGTTTTTCAGGTTCGAATAATGTGATTTAATTAGACTTTACTAAAACAGTTTACTATCAGATTACCGCTTCAGTGCAGTCCATGGTTCAGCGTAGTTTCCTGTTCTGAGCCCTCAGCGACGCCTGCAGGAGGAGCAGAGAAGCGCCAGGACTGGAGGCTTTTTACGGTCTTAATTTAGTTCCCCATAGCAGATCTTTCATCTTCTTTCGTTTTAATTATTAGTACTAAATACATAAAGCTGAAATAAAACCAAATCCATAGAATAAACTATTTTACACATCAATCTTCCTTTCTGCGCATGCGCTTCTTCATCATCTATCATTCCCGCCGTTATAATGGACAGCCTCAGGTAACATTTCCTTATGAAAACCCTCATCTGATCAGAGTAATTGTTTGTAATATACGATAATTAATTGGTTTGCTACATTTTATTGGCTTAGACGTCTTTTGCTGACGCTAGTTTTAACAAGTTTAACTGCATTTGAGGTATAACAGATAGAATCAGCCGTTAATGAGAGACGGAGATTCTGCATGCGGTTCCTCATTTATTCCTCCGTCATTCACAGTAAATTGATGAATTATGAACTCATAATGAGCTCACAGATCTGTGTTTGTTCAGTCAGCAGGATTTTCCTCTGAAAGATGCGCTTCAGGAGCTTCTACAGCAGGGGGAGGCGCGCGCACAGCAGATCAGTAACGCGCAGCGCGCTCTACACACACTGCAGGTGCACGCGCACACAACATACACATTAACACACATACAAAATCACACACACACACAAACATTTGTTTCACTATATCAGTGAGGACGTTTCAAAGACCTAAAGTTCCTGATGTTCTTTACTATGGCGGCTTAAGAAAAGAAGGGGGGGGGGGGGGTTGTCGCTAGGACACTTCAGATCACTTTGGTCACTTTGCTAGCAGCATGCTAATTCATTCTAGAACCATGCTAATATATGTTAGCAACTGCCTAGCAACTACTCAGAACATCTTAGCAACCGCCTAGCAACACCTTACCAACCGCTTAACAACACCTTAGCAGCCATCTAGCAATGCCTTAGCAACCACCTAGCAACAGTACAGAACACCCTAGCAACATCTTAGCAACCACTCAGAACACACCAACAACCACCTAACAACACCCTATCAACCACCTATCAACACCTTAGCAACAACTTTGGTACGCCTTTACAACCACACAGAACATCATATCAAAACCTTAGCAACCGTCTAGCTACATCGCAGTAACCACTAAAAACAGCCTAGCAACCACCTAGCAACATTTTAGCAAACACCTATCAACATCTAAGCAACCACTTAGAACACTCTAGCAACCACCAACCAACACCTTAGCAACAATCTTGCAACACTTTATCAACCACCTAGCAACACCTTAGCAACAACCAAGAACAACTTAGCAACCACTTAGCAATGCCTTAACTACCACCCAGAACACTCTAGCAACATCTTAGCAAACACTCAAAACACCCCAGCAACCACATAAAATACCATAGCAACTACTCAGAACACTCTAGCAACCGCATAGCAACATCTTAACAACTACCTGGAAAACCCTAGCAACTGCCTAAACCACTTAGAACATCTTAGCAACTGCCTAGTGACCACTCAAAATGCCCTAGCAACCGGCTAGCAACACCTAAGCAACCACTCAGACCACCCTAGAAACCATTGACAACACCCTATTACTTAGCAACCACTCAGAACCCCCTATCAACAGCCTAGCAAGAGACATGCTAATCTATATGTAGTCATCACTGTATAAACTGAATGAAGCTCTTTGAGTGACCTAACCCTTTCAGTGTTCACCGATGTCTGCGCAGGACTCTCTGGAGGTGATGGAGCGGAGCCGCGAGTCCGTCTGTTCTCAGGTCAGACTGAAGCAGAAGATGCTGACGGCGCTGCACTGCGATGCGGAGACGCTTCAGTGCAGCATCATGCAGCTGCAGGTGCAGACTCAGAGCGCAGCCATGCAGAACCTGCAGCTCAGAGCCCAAATGCAGGATCAGCAGGAGCAGCGGCGCTCACAGCTGCAGGAGTTCAGCTCGTACCGCAGCCGCCTGCAGGCCTTCAGGTGCGCCGTGAGCCCGCAGCAGAGCCCCGCACACGTCTGCGAGGAGCTGCAGATGAAGATGCAGGAGATCCGCAGACTCACACACACTCTGGAGGAGATGAAGAGGCAGCATGCAGACAGCAGATCCGGCCTGCACACACAGGTCTCGCACACTCCACACACACACACACACACAGCTTTCTGCTGGGAGACCTCTGTCTTCTTGACGAGATTAAATGTGTAATGTGTAGTGACGCTGACAACAGCGGTGCAGATCCAAATGCAGGGTTTATTAGCAGGAATGTTCAGGCAAGCAACCGT
Source organism: Danio rerio (assembly GCF_049306965.1). Taxonomy (NCBI): domain Eukaryota; kingdom Metazoa; phylum Chordata; class Actinopteri; order Cypriniformes; family Danionidae; genus Danio; species Danio rerio. The sequence continues at coordinate 63,142,296 of NC_133181.1, read as the reverse complement.
CAACACAGGAGCAAACAGATGTACACGGGCAAGAGTCGTGGTCAAAAACAGGCAGATGGTCAAATGGCAGGCAGCAGACAACGTAAAACAAACAAAAGAAAGCAAGGTTCAAACACGGCAGGCAAGGCAAGCAAACCGCGTAGTAATATTCACAGTTCACTAAAACAAGACTCAGCAATGAGTGTGTGAAAGTGAGCCGTATATATGTGTGTGTGTAATCAGTGCATGAGCAGCATCAGCTGTGGGAGTGTAATCAATGGAGACTTGGAGCAGGTGTGTGTGTGGGTTGCATGACTGAAGCTTGTAGTCCATATACCAGCAGATTTGTAGTTCTCGGTAATCTGCATGGACTAGATCGCTGGTGACTGACGAGATGTATTTATCATGATGTATGCAGCGTTGTGGTTAATGCTAAGCGATGGAGCTAGATTTTGGGGAGTGACGCAATACTGTAATGCTTTACTTTCAGAATTAACTTTCCTCAACACTTCATATATCTATAAAAGCTGCCAAAAAGCTCATTTTTAACAGGTATAACAAAAAACAAAACACTTAGTATTTAATATGATGGTAAAGCACAAGAGCCAACACTTTACAATGAAGTCTCATTATTAAATGTTAGTTAATTACAGTGAGAAATAGCCGTATTATAGTTATATTAATAGGGATGTCCCAATCAGGTGTTTTTGCCCTTGAGTCATTTGATTTTGAGTGTCCGTCGATACTGAAACCTGATCCAATACTTCTATAATACAAAAATAAAGAAGAGTGCAGAAACAGATCCAGGATGTTCCTTATTTGTTCACCTTATTTTAATATTTAACACCTCTGTTAACAAGCAGAGCACTTCTGTGAGGACGCTTCAACAATCAACTAATAAATAACATCCATTCTTCACTCTTGGACTTCAGCGCATTAGTAAATCTAATATAAGAACAAACAGCACCTACACTTACATTCCCCAGCAGTAGGGTTGTCGCAATACCATTAGTTCATATTATGATACCAAGCAGTGTTGTGATACTGTAATTCACAACTCAAATTATAAAGAAAATACTGTATTTAAAGGTTATAATAGGCCTACTTTAATGCAGCTCATAATTCCCTTGTTATTGAAACTGTATTATTTGCACGTCACTCCACCTAAAGTGTACTCATTGTTTTTGTTTATTTTGTAGATAACCGACCAGCTAAAATACAGTAAAATAAAGACACAAATTATCCAGAACGAAATTTGCTACAAATAAAGAGCATTTTTCCAGCAAAATTAGGCGATATGAGGTGCTCACAAAGTGTTTCAGTGTTTCCTGTTGATATTTTGGGCTTTTCATCATTAATTTTTCATCATTCAACAATCAAAAGCAATTGAAATGTCTCGGTTGTTGTAGCTGCTAAATCATATTGACAGCACAAATGAACCGATTCAGATGTGTGTTCAAACTGAAGCGTTAGAAAACGTGCAGTAGGCTATCATAAGAGGTGCGAATTCTACACAGTTTTACAATCTTAGAGAGCTTCACAGACTATTAAAATAACATGGTCTATTGTTGCACAAACGTGTCAGCATTTTAGAGACTTTTCCACATGCAAAATGATCTATTGTAGATAAAGCATTAATGACGATAAAGCATTGTACTGTTTACAAACTACAGTGGCACCTAGGCATGGGCCGGTATAAGACTGACGGTATGATAACCTTGGTTAAAAATATCACAGTTTCACGCTATTGTGTACACTGCTTTAAATCATCTATATTTTTTAAATGTCTTGATAAAAAACAAAAACTTTTTCCCTTTTGAACTCCCTTTTGAGTTAAAGGGATAGTTCACCCAAAAATGAAATGAATTTACTCCCTCTTGTTTCAAACCTTGAGTTTCTATCTTCTGTTGAACACAAAGGAAGATATTTTGAAGAATGTTGGAAACCTGTAACTATTGACTTCCATACAATGCGTTTTCCTGCAATGCAAGTCAATGGTTACAGGTTTTCAGCATTCTTCAAAATATCTTCTTTTGTGTCCAACAGAGGAATGAAACTCATAAACGTTTATAAGCACTTGAAAGTGAGTAAATAGTGACTGCATTTAGAGTTCTTGGTGAACTGACCCTTTAATGAACAAAACACCTATAAATAGTCAAAGGATTTTCAATGTGGTTGGCCAGATTAATACATGAAAAGCCCTGTTTCAGACACCGCTGATCTATGAGGTGCTGTGTTGAACATCACTAATACAATTATCTGCATATTCTTCAAAACCACTGTAAAAGCGCGAGTAATAAACAATTGCTGACTGTGTTTTGATGTCAGTCCTGTGCAGGACAGTGGCGCCTCCAGAAAATTTTCTTAGGGGTGGCCAGAAGAGGCGCACCAAATCTTGGGGTGGCAAACAAAAAAAATAATGAATTCAGTGTAATGTTATATTTTTGTTTCTGGTAAATGCAATAATGTAGTTTTTATTCATTTAATTAATTCTACTTGAAATATTGCAATTTATTCTTTGAAATAATTCAGCAAGTACATAGTCAAACCAAATAAAAATCTATGTTTAGTTTAAAAACACTTTTCATATACTGTATAAATAACTTCTTTTTTTATGTGCCTTTATTGTACATCATGATATGCCATGTCTAAAATTAATGAAGATTAATGAGTTTATTATTCCCAGTGATGGGTTGCTGCTGGAAGGGCATCCACTGTGTAAAAATGTGCTAGATAAGTTGGTGGTTCATTCTGCTGTGGTGACCCTGGATTAATAAAGGGACTAAGCCGAAAAGAAAATGAATGAAAGAATGAGTTTATTAATAACCCAAACAAATGAACAAACTGAACAAAAGGCATTACTATACACACTCACTATACCTAATAATATTATTTATCCATATTGCTTTCTGAACCATTTTATTAATGCAGCTTCTTCTATTGATATACTGTAGCTTAAGGTAAATATTAAATAGCCATTGCTGTCTATTGTAGGTGTGTGTGTGCTGTCAACGACGATCGGGGAGGGTAGTGGTGGTTCTAGTTTAAATGACACCCTGGCGAACCACCCTATACACCCCCACCTCTCTTGAATTGTTAGATTTGTTATTCAATAAATATAACAATTTATTTATATTTATTCTAAATAAATACAATTAATATTAATATACAATTATTATTCTAAATAAATAACAGAAATCAATCCTAAACATTACTGGAAAACAACAACTGGAGTGACATGCCAAGATCACTTAAGAAAACTTTTGCATAAAAATTAATTATGACAATTCTAAAGAATATTAAAAATGTATTATAGAATTATCTGTGGTCTTAGACCAGATCATGGCTGAGAAATCATGTTATGAAGTCTTACCTCCCTGACTCATTATCCCTCCTTTCTGCTTTAAAGGCATGCTTAGTGAAAGTAACATCATCATCATCATCATATTATATAAACTTTAGTCGACTTTCAAAACTCGCTGCATGCCGACACCTCTGCACAAAAGGCTGTTACTCCGTTTCACAGCGCATGAGCGGTGCCTATTATGTCGGCTTGCATGCAAACAACCAACCGGTATTCACACAGGAGTGCGTGATGCGTCAGTTTGCTTTCACCAGCATTGAACCAGAGGGGGAGAGCTACGTCAGTAACACCAACAATAATTTAGTGACTGCATTTTATTTATTTATTTATTTAAATATTGAGACTTTATAAGTCCATTTAAATCAATAATGTCAACCGCAAAATTATATTGGGGTGGCCACAGGGGTGGCCAGAGTTTACTGAGGGGTGGCCGTGGAGGCGCCCCTGGTGCAGGACCACCATCACCATATCGTGAGTTACTGAATATCAGCGCATGTTTAATGACCACTCACACACACCCGTTTCCATCTTCAGGAGGACATCGAGTTTCTGAAGACGAGGATTAATGAAGCCAGACAGACCATGAAGGACAGCAGAGCTCATCTGGACAACGAGAAACACACACACACACAGCTGAGGAGAGAGATCGAGGTACACACACACACACACACACACACACACAGCTGAGGAGAGAGATCGAGGTACACGCTCAAACACACACACACACACACACACAGCTGAGGAGAGAGATCGAGGTACACACACACACAGCTGAGGAGAGAGATCGAGGTACACACACACACACACACACACACACACACACACAGCTGAGGAGAGAGATCGAGGTACACGCTCAAACACACACACACACACACACACACACAGCTGAGGAGAGAGATCGAGGTACACACACACACACACACAGCTGAGGAGAGAGATCGAGGTACACACACACACACACACAGCTGAGGAGAGAGATCGAGGTACACACACACACACACACACACACACACACACACAGCTGAGGAGAGAGATCGAGGTACACGCTCAAACACACACACACACACACACACACACAGCTGAGGAGAGAGATCGAGGTACACACACACACACACACACAGCTGAGGAGAGAGATCGAGGTACACACACACACACACACACACACACAGCTGAGGAGAGAGATCGAGGTACACGCTCAAACACACACACACACACACAGCTGAGGAGAGAGATCGAGGTACACACACACACACAGCTGAGGAGAGAGATGGATGTACACTTTCATTTATTCATACAGCATTAACCCTTCAGATGGGCCTGTGCTGAAGAGGTTCAGTGTGTTATATTGAGTTCAGTGGAGTAAAACAGCAGATTATAGTGTGTGTGTGTGCAGAAATACACTGTGTTTACTGTGTTCTGACAGCTGAGGGGGTGACTTTGAGTTTCAGACATATCAACGACGATACCAGACGATATCAGAGAAGAGCTTTAAATGTCATTTATACGGTTGATCACGGTCAGAAACTCACAGCACCTGTAAGTGGTTGATGTTGAGCTGTTCTCAGAGCAGTTTTGCTCATCTCTCAGATCCAGAGGCGCCGGTGTGAAGCCATCCAGAAGCGTCTGCGCTGTCAGCTGAAGAAGACTCAGTCCAGCCAGCGGCGTCTGCGCAGCGACGTCACACACATGCAGAAGCAGCTGGAGGAGCTGCGGCGTCTGGAGGAGCGATAAACACACTACAGCCTTACCTTACCTCTGATCTAATGCACACCAGCAGGTAAAACACGAGCACACCACAGCCTTACCCACATTTAAAGCATGCGCATTACGGTTAGACAGATCAGCGTTCAGATTCAGTGTTCAGTCAGAGTGTGTGTTTGGAGGATTTCTGTTCAATAAATGAGCACACTCACAAACAGATGCTGCTCCGTTTCACACTTTCCTACTCAGAGTTTGTCTCGTTTCCAGTCTAAATATCTTCATTCACTCATATTCCTTCAGCTGAGTCCCTTTATCCATCAGGGGTCGCCACAGCGGAATGAACCGCCAACTATTCCAGCATATGTTTAACACAGCGGATGCCTTTCAAGCTGCAACCCAGTACTGGGAAACATCCATACACACTCATACACTACGGCCAGTGTAGTTGATCAGTTCCCCTATAGCGCATGTGTTTGGACTGTGGGGGAAACCGGAGCACCCGAGGGAACCCACACCAACACGAGGAGAACATGCAAACTCCACCTTCTTGCTGTGAGGCAACAGTGCTGACCACTGAGCCACCATATCACCCGCATCTAAAAATCAAGAGATCTAAAGTAAGGATATCTGTATTCTGGTGTCTCTAATACAGTGATAACATTCACATTCAGAACATTTAAACCTGATATAAACATTTAAAGTTTGTTGAGTAATGATCAAGTCAAACATCTTGTACAGAAAGCCCATATCAGAGCGCTACAGGAGACCGTTAATGCTGCGTTCACATGGGGCGTCAGAGTCAACTGTTCCCATTCACTATGAGTGTGTGATGTCAAGCATTGCTGAACTGAACTGTGTGAAGCGTCAGCCAATCAGATCACTTTATGCAAATTCCCCAGCTCACACAGTAGCTGATTGAGGACTTGTTTCATTGGCTGATGCTGCTATGATGATCGCGTCAGCCTCACCTGCAGACACGGCCTCCATCAAGCGCTGACGCTGAAGCCCCGTGTGAATCAGGCGTAACTCCTCTAAGTAACACAGAGGCAGTGAAGAACGGCAGCAGGACACCGGTGCTCATTTCCTGCTCATTTATTAAAGTCACTGTGCAGCTGTTGAGTGCAACTGTACAACGTCACATGTTTAAAGGAAACATGCACATACTGTGAGGTCAAAGGTCACGATCATCGGCGGACTGACATGTGACCAGAGCGATGGACTGTAAGGCAAATAACTTAATCTGAGCAGAACTCCTTCATCACGTGTGTGTGTGTGTGTGTGTGTTGAGCTCCAGCGCATGTCTTTACACAAATGAGTCCCAGAGTCCTGACAGCTCTCGTCATCGCTCGCTCTTACTCACACGCGTCTCCTCTTCAGAAAAACAAGTCAAGCTTCTCCTTAAAGCACGCTGAATGCTCCGCCGGCGGGGTCAGCTAAAGAAACCTATTCAGATTATTTATTAAACACGCTGCAGATTATTCAGCTTTGCTTTAAGGAGACACTTGTGCAATGTGGACAGTTTTTGTCTCCTGAAAAACACACGTTCATATTTACAAATACAGCAAGAGGAAAACCAACAGTGAAAATAAAAGCCAAACCAATAAAACCAGTAACAAAACATAACAGATACAGCGCTGTCAGACCATTAACCACATCCAAGATTAAAGCCTGTATTTACATAATATACACATGTGCACTGTGATTATTTATCTATATATGTAGAATTACACACACACACACTGTACAGAAAACACTATGTTATATATATAGGGAGTATACAATAGATACTTTTATTCTGGATGTGATTCATCGCGATTGTTCGTCAGCACTAATAAAAACTAGAGCTGTCGAACAGTTCATCACATCCAGGATAAACGTTTGTATTTCTATAATGCCTATATTTATGTGTATATATATATATAAATACACACACACTCTGTGCATAAATGTTTCCCAGGGTTGGGTTGCAGCTGGAAGGGCATCCGCTGCGTAAAACATATGCTGGAATAGTTGGTGGTTCATTCCACTGTGGTGACCCCTGATTAATAAAGGGACTCAGCTGAAATGAATGAATGTGCATAAATGTCTATAAGGAATATATTTACATATATATTTATATATAGTTTCATTCATTTTCTTTTCGGCTTAGTCCCTTTATTCATCAGGGGTCGCCACAGTGGAATGAACCACCAACTATTCCAGCATATGTTTTACGCAGCGGATGCTCTTCCAGCTGCAACCCTGTACTGGGAAACACCCATGCACACTCATTCACACACACACTCATACACTACGGCCAGTGTAGTTGATCAGTTCCCCTATATCGCATGAATTTGGACTGTGGGGGAAACCGGAGCACCCGGAGGAAACCCACGCCAACACGGGGAGAACATGCAAACTCCACACAGAAACACACACTGACCCAGCCGAGACTCAAACCAGAGACCTTCTTGCTTTGCTACCCACTGCGCCACCTTGCAGCTCCTATATATAATTTGTCTTGTATATATATATTAGCACAGTCATGCACATATGGATACAGACAGGAACACACCGCGTCTGCACTGTATGACTATATTAGGTGAATATCAACTCTTATTCTGGATGTGATTATTGGTTTGACAGCACTAATAAACACATGTGGCACCGGCTCAGACTGACGGCACGCGGGTCCCTCAGCATGCGGGACGTGACCAGACAGAGGAATCACCTCCGGGTGGGTCAGTGCTGATTGTCTGATGCGTTACAGAAGCAGCGTGGAGCAGTGCGGTGTGCGGGTCACAGGTCAGGCGGTGGGTCCGGGGCCCGGGGCCGTGGGGAGGGTGGGCGGTGCTCCGGAGGTGGGAGAGCCGCTCTGTGTCTGCGTCTGCGTCTGGAACTGCAGCAGCTGCTCGGGGCTGGACAGGTTCTTCAGCAGAGCGTTCTCCTGCTCCAGCTGACTGTTCCTCTCCATCAGCTCCTTAATCTGCTCCTTCAGCACCTCCACCTCCTCACGCACCGCGTACATCAGGTGGCTCTTCACCAGGTCCTGCCACACACACACACACACACACACACACACACACACACACACACACACACATCATAGTTAGTTTCTGTCAACACTAAAGAGGATATTTTGAAACATGTTGGAAGCCGGTAACCATTGACTTCCATTGTAGGATAACTGCAATATACTGGAAGTCAATGGTTACCGGCTTCAAATTATTCACATTTTGGGTCCAACAGAAAAAAGGAAAAAAAAAAAAAAAAAAACTCAATTTGGAAATTAGTAAATGATGATGATTTTGTGTGTGTGTGTGTGTGTGTGTGTGTGTGTGTGTGTGTGTGTGTGATCATCCGATGAGAACAGAGAGAACACAATGTTCTTCATCCAGAGGGTGGAGCTGCTCTCATACACAAAGCATCAGAGTCAGCGCTCGCCTAGCAACAGCAGCACCCACACACACACACACACACACACACACACACACACACACACACACGCACAATGCATGGACATATCAACACACCCTGCACATATGCGCGCACACACACACGCACACACACACACACACACACACAAATACATAGACACACATACACATGTACACACACATACACATGCACACACGCAAAGACACGCATACACACCAGCATGCCACGCGCACACACACATGCACACAGATTCATACACTCATAACCACTGCATACACAACCACTATATACAAATACACACTTCAAGTCACATTGCATAGACACTCAAACTCACACACACACACACACACACACACACACACACACACACACACACACACAATAACTCAATTGAATATGGATATAATAGGAAACGTCAGGGAAATAATACAGCAGGTGTGCAGTGTCGGTGCTGTTCTGCATATCCTCAAGAGCAGGGTTCTGCAGGGTTCACCAAGTTACATTAAAGACCTTTCTAAGACCATCATGAATGAACATGTACACTTATACAGGACTAAATGCTGAGGACTCTTTTCAAATATCCCAGTTGGGAAAGATTTTTACCTGCACTATCAATAAAATGATTAGAATTTACTACATTTAATAAGACGATAATAATAATGTAATAATAAAAGTATGTGTCAGGTCAGTGTCCTCGGCAGGAAATAAATGGAGAACTTTAGACAAATGTTACTGTAAGGAAAGTGCTCAAAACATTATGGTGAGTTAAGTTATTTGGTTGGATGAGCATATATTGTTGTATAATAATGGCCAGACTGCATAGCTCTACAGGAACAAAGCAAAATGAAGACCTGTACAAAAGACTCAAGACCAACACAACACAATATTTCACCACATTTAGGACTTTTTAAGGCCTAAAATTTAGCTTTAGAGATTTAAGACTTTCTAAACCCCGCGGATACCCTGTCAAGAGCAGGAGAGATCATTCCAGCAGCTCTCTGACTCATAATAATCAGATTAATGTGCATTTCAGACAATTTATGAAGGAGAACTAACAGAGTTAATCAAGCACAGCAGACGCTTCATATCATTCAAATCTAATACACACGGCTTATTCATTCATCTGTCAACGCCATATCAGCAGCGCTGGCTATATTCATGCTAATACTTGTATGAAATATTCAATATACCATTTACAATCATAGTTTGTTAATAATCATTCACTGTCCAAATAATATATACACAATTAAACAACAACAGCTCATGCAGGCTGCTTCAGTTTGATCAATGATGAATGTTGTAAAACTGAACACTTGCCTACATTCTCATATATCCTTTAATATATATACACATATTCTAATAAACTGTTTTATCATCTTAACACTCATACAGATAGGGGTTTCTTCTCCTTTTAGTAAATATGCATGTCTTGAGTGGTCAATACTACATGTCATAACTGAATAAACAGATGCCACTATATAGTGTATAAGTGTGCACTGTGCAGCCGATACACCGTCACTGTCCTGATGTGTGACTGTAATGGAGGAATAATCTTTTGTCAGGCTGCTGTGATCAATCATTATGCTGAAAAGCACTATATAAGCAGTAAACTTGAGCTGAGTTGAATATTGAGTGTGTTATTAATGTCATCAGAGGTGTGTGCAGTAGAGCCACTAGTGGATTTAACCAATAGGAAGATGTGGTTACACCTATACATCATCACAGATTATATCAGATTTTGAATAGTGAGGAGCGAACCAATACAATTCTAATGTAATTATTACATTAGTGCAAAACAAAGACAGCTAAACAATGAAATAAAAACACAAAGGGTTCATGTTAGAATTGTGTATTAGGCTGGAATTGCTCAGAGACCCCACTAATCCACAAATCACCCCATTAATTACTGTACAGGATACAGATATCATATAATAAAGATAAAACACAGTGATCAGACTCACCATGGCTTGCTCGATCTTGTTGTCTATGGCCACAACACTGGCTCCTGAGGAACTGTGGGAAATACAGAAGAACACACACACACATTCATTCACTGCATCAGATCAGACAGGAGGAGGAGGAGGAGGACAGGGCTGTTCCTCTGCACATCATCATTATTCATATTAATATCTGCATCTAATATAATATCTATCTATATATAGACAGACACCACAACACTCGCTGCACACAAACACTCAAATACACACACTGCATACACACTCTCATATGCAAACACACACACACACAGCATATAGACACACTCATGTTCAAATACACACAGACATCACAAACACACACACAACCACTGCAAACAAACACTCATACTACAAAATGTCACATCAACACACACATACACAGTTACTAGCTACACAAAACACCACACACACTGCATTCTCGCATAAAGAAATAAACACACACACACACACACACATCAATCGTTCATTCAGTGCATGACATCAGATCAGACAGCAGAGAATAAACGCAGGCAGAGGACAGGGCTGCACATGATGATGATGATGATGATCCCCCCGGTGCTCCACATTCACCTGCTCTGCGGGCTGAGCGGACTCGAGCTCTCCAGAACCGACGACAGAACCGAGATGGAGAAACTCCGGAAAACACCGACATCCATCGGGAGACCGAAACACGGACAGTCCATCGCGTCGAGCTCACATTCTCGCTCGAGTGTGTGTGTGCGTGTGTGTGCGTGTGTGTGTGTGTGTTATCCGCTTAAACACCTGCTCGACACAAAGCCTCCGAGCGGAGCAGCGCAGACAACCAGAGCTCAGCGCACGGCGGCACGCTATTGGTTGACAGGCGAGTCATTCGACTAATATATGCACAACCACGCCCACATACGAGCTCAGCCGACAGCAGGGGGCGCTGACTACAATAAACAGATAAACGACGAGAGTACAGTCTAGAAGGGATACAGCTGCGGATTATTTCAATAATAATTCATATTTATACATTACTGTGGGTTCAGTTTAAGGGTAGACGTTAGTAAAACACAATGATTGGATAATTTAATAAATAATACTCTGTATAATTACTGTTCTTACATCAGTGTGAGGATTTGGGTTTAAGGTAGACATTAATAAAACACAATAAAATGATAATTTAATGAGGTGGTCCACTACGATATCATATTTTAAACTGTAGTTGATGTGTAATGTTGCTGTGTGGACATAAACAACATCAAACAAGTGTAAGATGCTCAAACTCCAATGCAAAGGGAGACATTGGCTTTAGCTTAGCAAAGCCTACAGCGAACAAATTTGGGGACTGCATATAAATACATCCGGGCTAATGAGATCACAAACGGTCCAGGTTACACGTATTAACTGCGCACACACCTCGAGCAGCAAAGGGGCGTGGCCAAAGACGTGTTAGTAGAGGGAGGAAAGTGCCATCCAAACGCTGCTATCTCCATGGATCTGACTCTGTTTGGCCTTCCAAAGAGAGAAGTGCTCACAGTTTAATTTAATTATGTTCCAGAATATTATAAAAGAGATACAGCTCTCTGTGCAAAACATTTTACATAGGACAGCTTCCACAACTGCTCAGTTAAGTGCTGGATTCAGCCTACGACAAAAGAACAGTCGTGGATATATGATGGTCACTCCCATGTACGCTCCGTAGCTGTATTAAATGAAGGTAAAATATGTGAACAAACAACGTGATTTAATACAAATGAATTATGAACACACATTGTTTAGCACCCCATAAACACAATCAAACCTTGAAGAAACATTGTGGAGCAGCCCTTTAATAAAGAATAATGCTCTGTATTATGATTATTGCACATTACTGTGAGGTTAGAGTTAGAGTCGGCCTTAATAAAATACTTAACACTTATTTAATAAATAATGCTGACAGTTTTATATTAATGAGATGGTTTGTGTAGAGGTAGCCATTAATAACCCTAACATTAAATGTGTAATTTAATAAAAATATACATAATTCTTGCAAACGTTCAGCTGCAGCTGTATCTCTTATAGCAACACCCAACAATGACCAAAGCGCTGACTCTCAACTAAACACAGAATTTACAATAAAACAAAGAGAAATGACATATTAACCTCCTGACTGATGAATTACGAGTCAGAACAGACCAGGGCAGTGTTTTAACAGCAGCAGAAATAACCTAAACAGTGTTTTCTCCATGTTGGAGTGTGGTGGCGTTTCCCGTCATCAAAAAAACTAAATATTTTCTCTGCTCATGACGGCTGAACACATGTAGCACACCACCGTTGTTCATCTGTTATATAATAATATCTTCATAATAATAATCATTTAATAATGCACTTTTAGAAATGACATATTCAGGTTCAACATGCTGACTAAAGTGCACACATGTAGACATCGTGATGCTGTTATTCACGGTGCTGTCTGCATTCAGACTGAGATCATCCGGCTGATGAGAACTAGACGCTGCATTATGAGACACCACTAAATAATAACACAATATAATATTGAACCATAGACTTTTCCCTACCTTAAATTGATTTCTAATAGCTTAAATTGAAGGAAAGAAATGCTGGCAAATTTGTAAAGATACGAGATGAAGATATTAATAGTCAAATCTGCTGAACTTCCCCTTATACTGAACCGAGTCTCTGACTGCTGCTCTGTTGACTGTTGTCTCTCATCATGTTCATTAGTGCTGCAGTATATCACTGAATGATCGTAATCGTGTCAACAGTATATGTAGCATATGCGTCGCAGACACGCGAGATCAATTATATTTAATTTATGTGTTGCTTGTTTATTAAAATGTGACCAATCAGATTTAGCCATGCTATATTTAGCCCCGCCTCCATAGTAGTTGCTGTTCTGCTATTGGCTGGAGTGAATTAACCCAGAGCTGAACATAAACACTAATGGGCGGAGTCGAGACGACAGAGGAGAATGACTACAGCCAATCAGAGTCCGCATATCTGCATATCAGGTTTACATTAATCTGAATCAGAGCATGTCATAATCACAATACTCAATATCACACAGCACTACTGTCTGAGCCAGATCTCCACACACACACACACACACACACACACACACACAGACGGTCATCGTCATCATCATCAGCGCTGGTGTTTACCTGCAGAACTCCTCCAGTTCCCAGAACAGCATCTTCTCGTCTCTCTCATGGAGCCCTCGATTAAACACACCGCAAACGAGGTGATACACACACACACACACACACACACAAGCACCAAACTCCAGCTGGACCCTCACAACAAAATCAGAACCAGGCCCCGACACACACACACACACACGCATCACTGCGGTCACATGACCAGCTGCCGTTACATAAACCGGCAGTGCAGATTAGAGGACACAGCCAATCAGGAGCTGCGCTTCAGACACACACACACACACCATATGTCCATGAACATGTCAGAGTGTGTGGTGTGTGTGTGTGTGTGTGTACGCTTCAAAGCAAACACAGCATGAGCTCAAGCAACACACAAACAAACACACACACACACACACACACACACACACACACACACACACACACACACACACACACACACACACACACACAAAGACTGAGGAAAACAGAACATGTTAACAGAGGAGAGAATCTGCAGAACACACACAGAAACACACCACACGGGTGACTGGACAATCACACACGTGTGTACACACACACACACACACCATGCTTCTATAATCACCGGGAAAACAATCAAATAAGTGTGTGTGTGTGAGAGAGTGAGTGGAAGTGTAAATGAGCGAGTGTGTGTTTGTGTTTGCGAGTGAGTGTGTGTGTTTGCGAGGGAGTGTATGTGTGAAGAGGTGATTGTGTGTGTGTGTGTATGTTTCTCAGTCATATCACAATTTCTATCACACAGACTCACACACACACACACACACACACACACACACACACACGTAAACACTCTTCTCTGCTGTTGTGTGAGTGATGATTTAACGCTTCATTACAGTAATGAGACAGGAGAGTGTGTGTTCAGTCTCTCAGCACAATCAGCCTAATGCAGCGCAGCGGCTTTACTCTGGGTGTGTGTGTGTGTGTGTGTGTGTGTGTGTGTGTGTGTGTGTGTGTGTGTGTGTGTGTGTGATCTGACTGAGTGATTGAGCAGCACATGATCTGACACCTGGAATATCAGTGTGTGTTTGTGTTCATGTCAGTGCTGATGGCCTGTCTGCTCTGATCAGTCTCTGTGTGTGTGTGTGTGTGTGTGTGTGTGAGAGAGTTAAGGATGTGCTGCATGACTTGCTCCCTCTTACATAACAGACACGAGAACTCCAGCCAATCAGAGCACTCTCTTACAAGACCAGCACACCTTAGCAACAGTAGTTATGTGCCCTCGGCCCTATATACAAATCTGAAGAACAACACACTCACACACACACACACACACACACACACACACACACACACACACACACACACACACACAGACAGACACACACAAACAGCAGAAAGTGTGGTAAAAAGAGGAAAGTGATTCTAAAAGCAGAATGAGTGTGGTCTGTGTGGAGATGAAGAGTTTCTCCATCCTGCAGTAAATCACGACACACACACACACACACACACACTGGAGACACACTGACACCTGCAGGGCACACAAAGCACTGCAGCTCAGAACACTGACACACACATCCTAAAAATATACACTCACTGGCCACTTTATTAGGTACACCTGTCCAACTGCTCATTAACACAAATGTCTAATCAGCCAATCACAGGGCAGCAGCTCACTGCATTTCAGCATGTAGATATGATCAAGAGGATCTGCTGCAGGTCAAAGTGAGCATCAGAATGGGGAAGAAAGGGGATTTAAGAGACTTTGAACGTGGCATGGCTGTTGCTGCCAGACAGGCTGCTCTGAGTATTTCAGAAACTGCTGATCTACTGGGATTTTCACGCACAACCATCTCTAGGGTTTACAGAGAATGCTCCGACAAAGAGGAAATATCCAGTGAGCGGCAGTTCTGTGGGCGCAAATGCCTTGTTAATGAGGTCAGAGGAGAATGGCCAGACTGGTTCCAGCTGATAGAAAGGCAACAGTAAATCAAATAAGCACTCGCTACAACCGAGCTCTGCAGAAGAGCATCTCTGAACACACAACACGGCCAACCTTGAGGCGGATGGGCTACAGCAGCAGAAGACAATCATCTCAGACTGGTTTCTTGAACATGACAATGAGTTCACTGTACTCAAATGGCCTCCACAGTCACCAGAGCTCAATCCAATAGAGCAGCTTTGGGATGTGGTGGAACGGGAGATTGGCATCATGGATGTGCAGCTGACAAATCTGCAGCAACTGTGTGATGCTATCATGTCAATATGGAGCAAAATCTCTGAGGAATATTTTTCAGTAACTTGTTGAATCTCTGACATGAAGGATTAAAGCAGATCTGAAGGCGAAAGGAGTCCAACCTGGTACTAGTGAGGTGTACCTAATAAAGTGGCCGGTGAGTGTAGATCTCAGTATAAACCTTTTCTGTAAATTCAATCAGTGAATATTGACCACATGGAAAAGCACAGTTTCTCTCTGATATTAATAATAGATTGATTTAATCTAATGTAAGATTAATAGAGGATTGATTATTGATATAAAATAAACTGCAACACTTTACAATAACATTCATTAGTTAATGCATTTACTAACATGAACTAATCATGAACAAAACATGTACAGCATTTATTAATCATAATTGAACATTTATTAATGCATTATTAAACATCCAAGTCTGTGCTTGTTAACATTAGTTAATGCACCATGAGTTAACATGAACTAACAATGAACTACTGTATTTTCATTAACTAACATGAATAAATACTGTAGTAAATGTATTGTTCATTGTTTGTTCATGTTAGTAAATGCATTAATTAACATTAACTAATGAACTTGTAAAGTGTGACCAAATAAACAATTACAGCAGCCCCCCCCACACACACAACAGCAGAAACACACACACACACACAGACACACACACACACACACAACAGCAGAAACACACACACACACACACAGACACACACACACAACAGCAGAAACACACATTCACTGCACTACTGTAAATGTTTCTCCACTTCACCCATAATAGTCCACATCAAACTGCTCATTTACTGCTGTAATGTGATTTACAACAGAACGCCGCTGTTCTTCTACAGACCCGTCTCTCTGCTAAAGGAATAAACACAAAGCAAAGTTACTACAAAACTAAATAGGCAGTAATATTGTTGATTATTGCCATATTAATATTGCTTATGCATTCCCCTGTAGAAATGCTGCTGTTATTAGCTCTGTTTATGAATTGGTTGTTGATGTGCTGAGATTAAAATAAAGCACTGAGAGATTCTTCAGCTCGGATTCAGACTGAACCCCTGTGGAAACATTCAGTCTTTATTCACTCTGAGTGAGTGTAAACCTGGGCTCTGCTCTTCATACGTGGATTACTCGGTGAGCTGGATTTGGTTATGGATGATTTGACTGATCCAGGATCGTTTCGTTCTTCAAAACTCATCTGAGAGTTGTTGTCATAGCAACAGTTCTGGAGCTCAAACCTGCTCAGGAGCAGCAGCTCATGTAAACAGGATTAGATCAGGGGCCTGTTTCAGTAAGGAGGTTCAAACAACTCAGAGTTTAAACTTGAACTCTGAGTTGATTTACCGAGAGATTAAAAACTCAGAGTTTTCGGTTTCAGAACAGCTGATCTGAGTTGGGTTAATCAACTTCGAGTAGAGCAACTCAGAGTTAAGCGCGCGCACCGTGACTTTAAAAAGGCATTATCAATGGAGCACAGACATTACGAGTGACTATGGCAATATCTTAAAAAAAAAATCAGCATTTCTTTCTCCAGCTGAACTTGATGTTTTCATGCAAAGTTATAGCAAATATGAGCGTATATATTTGAAAAGAAGCAACCGCAGTGAAGAAGAGACAGCGTGGGAAAACAGCTGCTCAAGTTAATGCCTAATTTCACTTTTTAAGTATTTAAATATTTAAGTATAATAAAATAAGTAATGTAATGTGTGACGTTTATATTTTTTTCTAAACTTTTTTTTTTATATATTTATTAGTTTTAAATGATTTAACAGTGCACTTGTGTGTCTGCCTTTTTTATTGATCAAGTGATAGAGGTTAATACAACATTTAGAAGGTAAGCAGTACTAAACATAATTTTTAGAAAGAATAATAATCCCATTAATCTAGTTACAGTGCATGTCGAAGGTGAATTTAATTTAATTATTTATTAAAAAAGGATAAGCCATTCTAGTACAGTTCTTCCCTGTGTGACTAAAATGTAGGCAATAGCTATGTTTCCATCCAAATATATTACATAAATGTATGTGCAAAACTGGAATATTGCATAAAAGATGCGAATAAAATTCCATCCAACGAGTCAAAGAGAAAAAAAATTGTCACTTTCTGATTAAACTGGCACCAAATATCAACAGTAAAAACAGAATTTACTGTGGTAGAAGAAGCTGCGTCAATTAATTCTTTATTTAGCCTAATTAATGTACTTGCGCCTCGATGTCAGAAGACAATGCTGAAACACAATGAACACGTGGGGGCGTCTGAAGAGACGCGGAGACTCACGCACCAGACGTTCGGAGGTAATTAATATACACTAATACTGAAACAGTTCAGGCATTTTAGAATGACTAAAACAATATTTAAGACGTCTTACAGTGTGCTCAGCCTGCTGGTTTGTCCATTTACACACATTCATTATCATATGATCATGACCTTTTTTAATGTACATACTGTAATTTGTTCAGTAAAAGTGTTTCCATCGTAGTTTATGTGCACATGTTCTGTCGAATAAAAGTTTATCCTACTCAGTTATGCGCGTTTTTATGCATATTTTAAAAAGTTATGTGCATCATGACGTTTCCATCAATCGTTTTTATGCACGTATCCAAAATAAGCATTAAAATAGGTGTGTGGAAACGTAAGGCTAAGACGAGAAATACCGCTTCATCTTTAAAAAAGGGGAGGAGACCGACAGAAACTCTGAGTTTAGAGAATAAAACCTGCTTCTGACCAGGTTAGATTCACAGAGTAAGTGACCACAGTAACTGACTCTGAGTTAAAGTTAACTCTCTTTCAGAAACAGGCTTGACTTACCCTGCTTTCTCCAGTTTAACAAACCTGCCGTTTTGAAACGGAAAACCCAGAGTTTCTCTCATTTCAGGGTTAAAATACTCTGAGTTTTCAGTTAACCTCCTTTCTGAAACAGGCCCCAGGTCAGTTCAAGCAAAGATAACACTGAAAATATGTACTGAATGCTGAATATCTTCTTACAGTAGCAGTGACATATACTTGGGAAAATTGTAAAATAGTAAAAAAAAAATTATATATATATTTCCCAGGGATAAGTTGCGGCTGGAAGGGCATCCACTGCGTAAAGAACGTGCTGGATAAGTTGGCAGTTCATTCCGCTGTGGCAACCCCGGATTAATAAAGGGACTAAGCCGACAAGAAAATGTATGAATATATATATATATGCTGTGTGTTTTATATATATATTCATGCATTTTATATAAATATAAAACGTATGCAATTTGCACTCCAAAATGAAAGTAAAGAAACAGTCACGGGGTGATCTGTTCTCCCCAAGGGGTTTAAAGAGAACATTTATTAATATGGACTTTTAGATACAAACGTGTACCAGGACACTTGAATAGGCGACTATAATAAAGAAAATCTGCTCTAAATGTAAAACTAAATAAACTGCTAAATACTCTTGACACGTGAAAGCTCACAACAAAGGTGGAGAGGTATTGCGCATCATATTTAACGCACCGGTTACTGGGAATTTTATGTAATTTTGCTCACATTAATTCATTCATGCATGCATTTTCTTTTCAGCTTAGTCCCTTTATTAATCTGGGGTCTCCACAGTGGAATGAACCACCAACTATTCCAGCATATGTTTTACACAGTGGATGGCCTTCCAGCTGCAACCCAGTACTGGGAAACACCCATGCACTACAGCCAGTGTAGTTGATCAGTTCCCCTATAGCGCATGTGTTTGGACTGTGGGGGAAACCGGAGCACCCGGAGGAAACCCACACCAACACGGGGAGAACATGCAAACTCCACACAGAAACACCAACTGACCCAGCCGAGACTCAAACCAGAGACCTTCTTGCTGTGAGGCAAACGTGCTAACCACTGCGCCACCGCGTCACCTCTCATGTGAATAATTGAATATTAATCAGATGATGTCATCACGCTGCTGTGCCGTCAGCCAATCGCTGCATTGCTGATCATGATTTGGAGGATGGATAGATCTGTCCTTCACAACACACACAGATCTCAGATCAGCTAAACACACATTTAATCTGACTCACAGACTTGTTTGAACAACCAGATTAGCTCAGATAAGTTATCAAGATGAACAGATCCGGGATCAGCTGAATCCTCTTAGATCATTTAAGCGAGGTACCAAGAATGAACCCCTGATATGCAGATGTGCAGACTCTGATTGGCTGTAGTCATCCTCCTCTCTCATCTCGACTCCGCCCATTAGTGTTTATGTTCAGCTCTGGGTTAATTCACTCCAGCCAATAGCAGAACAGCAACTACTGTGGAGGCGGGGCTAAATATAGCATGGCCTCATCTGATTGGTCTTATTTTAATAAACAAGCAACACATAAATGGAATATAATTGATCTCGCGTGTCTGCGATGCATATGCTACATATACAGACTATAAAGATAATTCAATGATATATTGTGCTGCACTAATGAACATGAATGTGTTTAACAGAGGAAAGGCCAGAATGTGCATTAAGTAGAGGAGCAGACTCAGAGAATCACAGCATGTTTGGGTGTAAATTCTACCACCAGCTCATCTTACTATAAAACACAGAAACGCTTGAGGCATGACACTGACAGGAAGTATGTCACATGACCACAGAGCACACATGGGTCACATGACCACCACTGGGTTTTTCCACTGCATTCACTCACACACACACACCCAGACACACACACACACACACACACTGTTTTGTGGGATATGCACTTGCACTTCTCTGTTGCACTCAGTACACACACTATACAGGGTAGTACGGTGCGATAGCATGCAAACACACACACTCACACACTTACTCTGTGCTTTACATGTACACGAGTGTCTGGTGTGTGTCTAATTATTCAGTTATCTGACAGCGCTGTACATTCAAGCTCATCAGCTCAGAGTGTCCAGCATACCACCTTTACTTTTGGCTAAAATAAATGCATTATGGCGGCACGGTGGCCTCACAGCAAGAAGGTCTCTGATTTGAGTCTCAGCTGGGTCAGTGTGTGTTTGTGTGTGGAGTTTGCATGTTCTCCTCATGTTGGTGTGGGTTTCCTCCGGGTGCTCCGGTTTCAGTCCAAACACATGCGCTATAGAGGAACTGACCAACTACACTGGCCGTAGTGTATGTGTGTGTGTGTTAATGAGTGTGTATGGGTGTTTCTCAGTACTGGGTTGCAGCTGGAAGGGCATCCGCTGCAAAAAACATATGCTGTAAAAGTTGTCAGTTCATTCCACTGTGGTGACCCCTGATGAATAAAGAGACTAAGCTGAAGGAGAGTGAGTGACTGCATCATTCAGATGTCTATACTGCACTTTATCTGTCTGGATAGTGTGTAAGCATATTATCACCAATAGCTAAGCTCACACACACACACACACACACACACACACACACACACCACTTAATCAACTATTACAACTGTGTTTAAATCATGTGTACTGTGAAAATCGAGCCAAATTATCCAAATGACCCGAGCCGCATATAGGATGAGGAGCGTTCAGAAGCACATGGACACACACTGAAGACGCTACTCCACACACAGAACACTGAACCAGGGAGCCAATCACAGAGCAGAGTGTTCAAGCAGGCGGAAGTGGTGCTGTGGAGTACATTTACACCTGTGTGCTGCTGCTGTGAATCTGCCGTATCCCATCGGTCAGCACTGCAGTGATTCAGCTGATCTCACACACACACACACACACACACACACACACACACACACACACCAGCTGGACACGGTCAGCGTACAGCAGCACAACCTGTGCAGCTCTCGCATCCACTGCTGAGTCACGGCTAAACTGCAGACACGTCACCATGACAACCAGACAGCGACCCACAACACACACACACACACACATTCCACAGATACACCAGAGCTACTGACTACACTGAACTCAGGAGGAGGACAGACAGGTGGAGAGATGACGAGACAGGAGAGATCCAGAGGACACACAGATGGACAGACAGACAGAGATTCAGGCAGAGACAGACAGTCAGACAGACAGACGGCTCTCTGAAGATGAGCATCTATATTTAGAGGCACTAGACTGACCCGACACTGACCACAACCAGAACAGCCTAAAGAAGAAGAACAGAGGAACTCATTCAAGGACAGAACTCTGGATGAAACCGCTGCAGCAACATGCAGCTGCAGGGACAAACACACACACACACACACACACACACACCACACACACCACACACACGTCTATTTTACTATCTTAGTGAGGACATTAGATTAGACTTCCGTTGTTTTTCTCTCAGGTTAATGATGTCTACTGATTAACCATAACTCTACCCCTAACCCAACCCTCACAGACACACCAGCACACACTGATGAACATCTGCTGGACGATTCAGAAGAACTTTTCATATCTGAGGACACACACACACACACACATGCACACACACACACGCACGCACACACACACGTTTCCAGATCTTGACTGGCGTGACTGAGCCAGTGAAATGTGTCTCAGCATGAATGAGATCTTTTCATTAGAGGAAGTGAGAGCTGAATGTGCTGCTGATGTTAAAAATGTCACCATCATCATCATCATCATCATCATCGTCATCGTCATGCTCCTGCAACAGGCCTGAGTGATGAGCTTCATTCTTCAAACCCGTCTGCAGGT
This sequence comes from Danio rerio, assembly GCF_049306965.1. Lineage (NCBI taxonomy): Eukaryota > Metazoa > Chordata > Actinopteri > Cypriniformes > Danionidae > Danio > Danio rerio. The sequence goes on along the minus strand of NC_133181.1, from coordinate 63,119,901 downwards.
CAGGAGACTCCCCCTCACACACAGCCTACAGAACCTGTTCACCATCAGCACAGCCGTGACGTCACACTAACTCTCCTATATTTCAGCGAGCGGTTACTCCTCATGTCCATCTGTACTTAAATATTACAACTGTAGTAAAATACACATGTGTGATGCAGTGAAGGGTCAGTTCACACAGACAGCGCCTTTCACCTGTTCCAAACCTTCATCACTTTCTTCTGCTAAACACTGAAGATATTTGGAGAAATGTTGGAAACCTGAAACCATCGACCGCTATAGTGCTTGTTTTCCCTAGTGTGGAAGTCAGGGACTACAGCATTCTTCAAAACATCTTCTTTTGTGTTCAACAGAAGAGAAAACTCAGATTACACTGTTTTGTGTGAACTGTCACTTTAAATAAAAGCAAATATCACACACACACACACACACACACACACACACAATAACCGAACTCTAGAGCTGATGGAGCAGAGCAGATTAATGCTGATTTACCTGTCTTCATCCGCACCAGCAGAGGCAGCAAACGCCACAGCATCAGCACCAGCGCCGCCGTCCTGTCCGAGCACAGCCGCTACATCCGGTGCAGTGTGTCCAGCGAGGCCTGCCATCCCTCCAGCCGCCAGCCGAGGCAGTGCCAGCAGCGTGTGGTGCTGCAGGAGCAGGCGCTGGGCGTCCTCCAGCTGCGCCGCTGTCACATACGAGGAGGGCAGCGCCGCTCTGGGCATCATGTGGAGCAGCGGCTGCAGGTTTGATACCACAGAAGAAGAAGATGATGATGACGAGAGCTGGGCTGAAGCCGTCTGCGGCTCCGCCGTGATCCCCATCTGGGGCCGTGGGGACACCGCAGGGAGACCTGGCATCCCGATGGGCAGCGGAGCAGCTCTGGGCGACACCGCAGTCTGAGCTTGAGGAATCTGCAGAGCGCCGGCCATCGCTGCGTATTCCCCTGGAGGAACAGCGCTCTGGGTGTTTGCAGGATAGCTGCTCTGTGCCTCGCTGTAGGGTCTCGGCGGAGCGGCCGAACTCTCCAACAGGACCGTCTGAGGGCTGGCGGTGGGCTGCAGTGTGCCCGTGCTGTACGCCTGCGGGACGTCCCCGCCGCCGCTCAGAGTGCTGCCAGAGGAGCTGTCGCTGGTGGTCTCGTGTTCCGACTGAATGATGCTCTCCACCGCCCTGTGAGCGGCTGATGTTGGGTCTCCAGGCGGAGCGTCTTTTTCATAATACTCCGTGCAGGTCCAGCGACCCTTCCGGAAGGGCTCTGAGTTAGAGTCCAGCTTCACCACCCTGAAGCGGGAGGCGGTGGTGGCTGCGGTTTGGGTGGATGGAGGATTTACAGGGACTGTGGATGAGTCTGATGGAGCTGGGGACTCTACCGGAGCTGTTTGGACAGAGCGTCCAGTTTGCGCCGGAGCCTGCAGGACAGCAGGGACCGTTGAGGACAGCGCCGTGGGTCGCCCCTGAACAGTCTTGTGGTGGTGGTGGTGATGGTGGACCCCGTTGACCAGGTACCCTGTGTGCATCACTGGCTCATTAGGCGACGTGACCCCGGGGGTTTCGCCTCCGTGCAGACTGTTGAGCGTCTCCTCGGACGAGCTGCGCTCGGGGACGCCGGTGTCCGTGGCTCTGGAGACAGACACGTCCAGGATGTCGGAGGAGGACAGGTCCTCAGTGTGTGACTCGTCCAGGTCGTCGTAGCTCTCCGTGTCGTCGGCGATGCTGTTGTTGGCGCTGGCGGACACCTGAGCGGGCAGCACGCTGGTGATCTGGAAGCCGCTCTTCTTCTTGACTTGCGTCCCAGCGCTCTGGATGCTGAGGCTGTGCGGCGGGTGGTGTGGCCCCGGGGATGAGGAGCCGGCCGGGGTCTGGTGGTCCTCTGGGGGTCCGGTGGCTCCACTGCCCCTACGGCCCGCGAACGCTGACGGGTGGGACATCCTCCTGGCTGGCTCGCCACTGGAGTCAGCGTGATGCATCTGCTCTGATGAACACTAGTGAGGGTGTATATGTAGTGAAGTGAGCGCTGGAGCTGAGGAACACACTACAGCCCGCGCAGTGACGTCGACAGGAAAGCGCTTATAGTCCCCATCTGAAGACTCGAGCAGTGTCTCTCTGTGTTTACGGTGAATAATGCAGGCTAACGCCAGCTAGCTCCTCGTTAACGTTAGCACAGTATACACGTCAGCTGCTTAGCTGACAGCTAACTAACATGAACTCAGTGCTGACAGAACCACAGCCTCAGTGTGTGTGTGTGTGTGTGTGTGTGTGTGTGTGTGTGTGTGTGTGAGTGAGTCAGTTACAGCTCAAAGCCGGCTCATAAACGGACATAAACAGACGGAGATCTTCACCTCAGCGCCGCAGCCGCTCTCCGGGATCCATCATTACAGCTATCCGCGGCTCACACACACTCACTGACCGGCTTCAGGGCTCTCTCTGCTCGCAGGCCGGGCTCCAGACGCTCAAATGGCTTCATTCGCAGGTTTGCTGTCTCATCCTGTCCGTCTCATCGCTGCTGAGCGCTATTAGCACGCTAACCGACGAGCTAGCAGCTGTGGTGACGCAGGCAGGGGGCGGGACCGCGCGCAGGACACGCCCATCACGAGTCGCTGATCGGGGATCAGAGATGATGCGGGTTCTCCTGAAGGAGCCGCAGCGGAGGAACTGATCTGAGAACAGCAGCAGCAGCACTGACTGAAGAGCGACGCACTACGCAGGACCATTCATCAGTTCCGAAGATTCACTGTGATTATTCATATTCATAAAACACACTTTATTTAAAGATTTTCCATTTTAATGGACAAACCCAAACACACACCGACCAGCACACATCAACAATACAGGAGAGAGAACAGCAGATGTACATGTAAATGAGGAATAAACAGCTGTAATGCGAGGATACACACCGTGCTCAGCAGAAACACATCCTCACCCCATTCACTAAGTGAATATTGCTCATATACTTTGGTGTAGTTGAGTTATTAGACGGAAATATTTATTAAAATAACATTTTAGCCCTTAAGCATCTTTAGATAAATAAAGCATTGCCCTTTAAAAACAACATTTTATTGAATATTTCCCCCTAGCATTTACATTTGGGCTGCTCATTATTGGACTGTTTCAATCAGTTATTTTGCTAGAGTAGCTCCAGACTTGTCTTCAGTAATAATCTGACTAATCCAATGTATATATGCACAAATACAGTACTGTACAGCATCCTGTTAATATATAGAACATATATTAAAACAATAGACTTGTGAGGGACAAACTCAGATATGCTGAGCACAGTTTATATGTGCACACACACACACACACACACACACACACACACACACACACACACACACACACACACAAATATTTCCATGTTACATATATAAACACATTTACAAGAATATTATTATTATTATTTAATGTTATGAGGACCAGTAACACATTTGTTCTAGTGTATTATTTTCCACCATGTTGCAGTCTAATTTAACATGTTTTTATGATTTTATAATATATTGTGTAAGAACAATTTAAAATCTCTAAAACTGGAGCTTTTTTCAAGTTTACAGAAATCTTGTATATATATATGTATATATATCATCACCTTTTTATTATAAGGTTCTGTTTTCCCTAAACGTGCTCTACATGTAAATGATCAAAGCTCTCTTACAATTGCAAATTTGAGTAAAAACAGGGTAAAAGCAGATAGAACAGTTTCATTCTGAAAGGTCATTTAGAATTAGAAGGTTCTGTCTGGCAGATCATTCACTGAAGCATTACTTTTCAAGAAATACGATCAAGAAATACATAAGTTGGTTTTGTAATATGTTGATGGTTGAGAAAGTTTAATTTTTGCTTTCTATAACATGCATTTCATGTTTTAGAATATTTTTTCTTGTTTAAATTAAGTATACAAGAATGTGCCAAATATTTTTTACCAGTGCAGATGTTAATTTTATCTAGTTGATATGTTAATATTTATGAAATGTTGTGCTTTATATGAATTATTAAGTTATATTTATTGAATTATATGCCCCATTAATTAAATTAAGTATTATTTCCTTCAAGTTTTAATATTAAATTTAAAGACTTCCAAAGAAACAGACGATGACCAAATGAGTTTAATAAACACTGAAGTGTTTTACTGACTCTATGTAAATAAATAAACATATTCCACATTTAATACGTACATATTTAAATATTCATTTCTTTTTTAACAATGTCAAATTTAACATTTCATCTCAATGTTGGTGACGCGATGGCGCAGTGGGTAGCACGATCAACTCACAGCAAAAAGGTCCCTGGTTCGAGTCTCGGCTGAGACAGTTGGTGTTTCTGTGTGGAGTTTGCATGTTCTCCTCATGTTTGCATGGGTTTCCTCCAGGTGCTCCGGTTTTGGGTGAGCTAAAATTGACCATAGTGTGTGTGATTGAGTGTGTATGGGTGTTTCCCAGTGATGGGTTGCAGCTGGCAGGGCATCCGCTGCGTAAAACATATGCTAGAATAGTTGTCAGTTCATTCCACTGTGGCAACCCTGGATTAATAAAGGGATCAAGCTGAAAAGAAAAATGAATGAATCTCAACATCTAGAAATGCTTCCGCATCATCCGGTTTACACACTGATCAGTTGTGTGCGGTGTGGCACTAATTAGCCGACTCGGAGTTTGTGTGATTTTGTCTTTCTGGTGTTTCCCGCTGTCAATGAAGCAATCCAGCGAAATGACAAAGAAAGCTGATCCTGATTGGTCCTTGCGCGTGCATTAAAAATGCTGATTGGCTCACAGAAAGAACCTTATAGAGCACAGGTGTCAAATCCAGCTCCTGGAGGGCCACAGCTCTGCAGTTTAGCTTTAACTCTAATTAAACACACCTGATCAAACTAACCGAGTCCTACAGGTAAGTGTGTTGAAGTAGGGTTGGAACTAAACTGTGCAGAGCTGCGGCCCTCCAGGAACTGGATTTGACCCCTGTGTTATAGAGCCAAGCTAGAGTTCAACTTTGTAGATAAAATCTTTTTTGTTTTTTTAAATAAAAAGTCTTAAAATGTAAACAACTTTAAAATAAAATACATCATATAAATGTAAATAAAGTTGTCATTTAATAGGAATATGAGAATAAGATGGAACCTTATAATTCTAAGGTGACAAGAGATATATATATAAAGTAAACAAAGCCTTTCTCATGTATGTGGAAAAAAAACCCTTTTATTATGATCCAGGAAAGCTCTTTTAATCTCTGAGAAATGTGAATATAATTAAACACAACACATATAAATGAGGAAGGCTGTCTGCATTCATGCATTATTATAAAGCTCATTCCTCAATGAACACCTCTGATGAGAAATACAATGATAAGATTTGTTCATGTGTGTAAAACAGAGCTGCTCATAGATACTTCACATCCATTAAATGATATTAAACAAATGTATTCATGTGATTTACTAATGTGTAGTAATGGATTTCTTTGCTCATGTTAACTACTGTAGTTAAGTAGCGTTAGCTAATTAAAGAACTATATGGTAAAGCTTTAACACTCTGAGGATGCAGAAAGACAATACAGTCCTGATTTATTGACGCCGCAGGCACTTCTGAGAGACGGCCAGCAGGAGGAGCCACACTGAAGAGGAAGAGCAGAGATCACGTGTTCCTCATGCAAATCAGCCTGCAGATCCTCATTAATGAAGCTTCGACTGTTAAACTCGTTCATCACAGGCGCTTCTTCTCAAGCCAAACATCAGATCAGGATATAAAGACAGCCGTCACACACACTGCGGTCGATCTGCAGACACACACTGATCTCTGACTGACTCCAGATCAGTGTGTGTGTGGTCATGACTCTGAGCATCTGTGCTGTGATTGGCTGATGGGTTCCTCACACACACTGATTTCATTAACATCTTTTCCAGCCAGACCAAAGAATCTGTTCCGGATGATGAAGCGAACACACTGCAGGACCACATTCCTCTCGTGCCGGATATCAGGAGCCAGCAACTGCATGCGCACACACACACACACACGCACACACACACATATATGTATATAAATAGTCCAGTCTGAGCACATTCAGTCACACACTTCAGTTACAAAAGATTAAAACTGCTGTGATGTCATTCAGATCTATATTAGTGTGTGTGTGAGAGAGAATGTGTGCACGTCTCTGCCTATACACTCACCGGCCACTTTATTAGGTACACCTCACTAGTACCGGGTTGGACCACTTTTGCTATCAGAACTGCCCTAATCCTTGGTGTTATAGATTCAGCAAGCTGCTGGAAATATTCCTCAGAGATTTTGCTCCATATTGTCATGATAGCATCACACAGTTGCTGCAGATTTGTCGGCTGCACATCCATGATGCCAATCTCCCGTTCCACCACATCCCAAAGCTGCTCTATTGGATTGAGCTCTGGTGACTGTGGAGGCCATTTGAGTACAGTGAACTCATCGTCATGTTCACCAGTCTGAGATGATTGAGCTTTATGACATGCTGCGTTATCCTGCTGGAAGTAGCCATCAGAAGATGGAGACACTGTGCTCATAAAGGGATGGACATGGTCAGCAGCAATACTCAGGTAGGCTGTGGCGTTGATGCTCAATTGGTACTAATGGACCCAAAGAAAATCTCCCCCACACTATTACACCACCACCACCAGCCTGAACCGCTGATACAAGGCAGGATGATCCATGCTTTCATGTTGCTGAGGCCAAATTGTGAGCCGAGCAACAACCATGCCACGTTCAAAGTCTCTTAAATTCCCTTTCTTCCCCATTCTGATGCTCACTCTGAACTGCAGCAGATCCTCTCGACCATGTCTACATGCTGAAATGCAGTGAGCTGCTGCCCTGTGATTGGCTGATTAGACAATTGTGTTAATGAGCAGTTGGACAGGTGTACCTAATAAAGTGGCCAGTGAGTGGATACAAGAATGTGTATGTTGGTTTGAGTGTGTGTGTGTGTGTGTGTGTGTGTGTGTGTACTCACCATCTCCAGCAGTGTCGGTGGTTGTCTCTGCGGTTCAGCCGGTTTATTGTGAGCTCCTCGACCTCCTCTGCCTCCTCTTCTTCCTCGTCCTCTATGTCGCTGTGCATGATGGGACTGCGGTGCGGTGTGCTGTGTTGCTGTGGGTGATGTGTGTGTGTGCTGTGTTGCTGTGGGTGCTGTGTGTGTGTGCTGTGGTGTGGTCAGGATGTTCTGGTTCTCCTGTAAGACCTGAGCAGCTTTCAGCAGCGGAGCATCTGTGAATCAAACACACACTTCAGTGATTCGCTCAGTGAATCAAACACAGCTTCAGTGAATCAAACACACAGCTGCTTCAGTGATCGGCTCAGTGAATTGATCATGAACCTCCTGCAGTGTGTTTCTGCTCACCGTCCTCCTCGCTGCTCTGCTCTCCATAGCTGGACATCAGGGATCCCAGCGCGGCCGTCACACTCCTGGGGGCGACAGTGATCTTCTGAACACACTCGTCCTTATCAGAGTCTGCAGGAGGAGGAAGAAGGTTGAGAGCTGAGAGAATCAAACTCCAGCAGAGCTCAGAGATGTGGAGATGCTCTTGGACTCTCGAGTATCTGATTACTAGTTAAGTTAAAGCAGCAGCAGTTAACTGAATTCACCAATGTTCTCCAGGAGCCCGACACTGCTGTGAACCGCTCCGGTGACTCACCGACTTCACTCATTCGTCTTGTCAGTGCTCCTACAGGAGAGGTTTTGGTCAGATTTGTTGATGTTTAGTCGATATTATAAGTGACTATGAGGGTGTCACGGTGGCTCAGTGGTTAGTACACCAAGAAGGTCTCTGGTTCTAGTCCCGTGTTGGTGTGGGTTTCCTCCAAGTGCTCCGCATTCCCCCCCAGTCCAAACACATGCGCTATAGGGGAACTGATGAATGTGACAGTCGTAAGCTGCGTCCCAATGGCACACTATGCACTCATGCACTATGCACTTACACACTCAGCAGGATAGTATATGTATGTAGTGTCGTCCCAAATGGCACACTAATGTTATTTCACTAAGCGGATGTTCAAACCGTTTCCCTGATGACGTTTGACGGTCGCCAAATCAGTGAAATAAACGACCGAATGATCAAACAATACCTGCCGTGAGTATAACCGCATTCACCATCGGGAGGCGCTATAATCACTCTCGTAGGAGAATTTTGCTTTCACCATCCAAAATAAATAAAGTTATCCAACATGTGCGCCCGATAGCTCCGCCCCTTCCGCTGCGTGAGCAAACCTGCGGTGGTTGAGTGTGTGAAGTGTCCATCATTACACACTTCATTATACCGGCTGAATGAGTGCAGCATCCGGGTCATTAAAGTGCACTTATTATTATTATTAGAGTTTTCAGTGTGAACGCACTACTGACACTATTAATACTACAAAATGGCGTAGAATAGTGCAGAAGTGAGTGATTTGGGACGCAGTGTTTGTGTTGTTTAACCGGTGTCCACTAGATGGAGGTGTTCTGTGTTCTCTCGGAGTGTTGAACAGGTGCGGTGTTTTGCTGTGATTATGTTTGGACCAGGTGTGGAGTGTTACCTGTAATGTGTGTTTGGATAAAGATCAAGGCTGCGTCTGAAACCGTCTACTACTCAGTAGGTAGTGCATTTGAATGTAAACACACTGCTCGGCCGTTAGTAAAGTGCGCTCCATACAGTATAAATGTGAAAAGTATGAATGGAATTCAGGCGTACTACATCTGCCATTTTGTCATTGTCATGTGACCTACCTGCGTCAGTTGCGTCGCTTCACTTCATTCATGAAATCTTTCGCAGGGCATTATGGGATAGCGCAGTATGCATGGAATGCGCACTTCAGAATCTCGTCGGAAGTAGTAAGTCATCCGGGCACTTCTCGCAGACTGATTTTCCAATTCTATGAATTCAAACACACTACTCTGCTCACACTGATTTCAGTGTACTATATAGTATGGAAGTATGCGGTTTCAGACACAGCCCAGGAGAACAGGACTGCGGGTGTTCCTCCTGCCCTCTTCAGCTTCTGCAGTTTTTTTCTTTATAATTGTATCATTTCACTTAATTTTTGGTTAAATATATTTAAGTTGATTTATTTTCTGCTGTGGATCTTTATTTGGTTTTGTTGCTACGTTCTTGAGCCAGGAAGTTGTAAATTGGCTGTAGTGTGTATGGGTGTTTCCCAGTACTGGGTTGCAGCTGGAAGGGCATCTGCTGTGTAAAACATATGCTGGAATACTTGGTGGTGCATTCTGCGGCGGTGACCCCTGATGAATAAAGGGACTCAGCTGAGGGACAGTGAATGCATGAAGAGACTATGATGAGATATTTTATTCGGGTTGTTTGACAATTCTACAGAAAACCCGGGAAAGGTGTGTGTGTGTGTGTGTGTATATATATATATATAGTAAATGTTTTCTTTTAAGCACGTTTCATATTCATAAATAATAGTTTAGTGGCTCTTTCTATCATTAATTCAGAATTGATCTTGACTGATATTTGGAAAGCATCCAGAACTCTAACATTATAAGCAGGTATTAAAACCGTCTCATTAGGGTGGAACTTTAGTGCATGTTTGTCATACGTGTTACCCTGGTGGTGCTGGTTTTGAAGTATATTTCTGTCTCATAATTGAATTGATTTGCCTGTCTGTGTGTTTATGACTGTATTTTTGTGATGTTGTACTGACCGGCTTCGCTGTCGGCCAGAGCTGCGAGCGGGTCTCTGTCCTCATGCTGGCGTTTCCCCAGACTGGATCCTCGGCCCCGCTGTGGACCGCCGCGGCCCCTGAAGCGCCTGCACACACCACACACACACACACACTGCACATTACTGCTGCTGTCCACCGATCGGCTGTTCCTGTTCATCACACACGCCTCCTCCTGTACTTCACTGTGTTTGCAGTGTACTATTCATGCAGCTTTCTGCTTTTTACACTCATACAAAGAGTCGATGAGAGTTAATACGGCATTATACAAATAAAACATGACTATAATCAGCATTATTACTATCAGACATAAACAAGTGAAGCAGAGCTGCAACTGAAATGAATCATATGAGGGAATGAATCAGAGACGGGGACTTGAGCAGTACTGGTGGATTTACACACATATTTATTACCCCATGATGGACTAAAGCAGCACACACACACACACACACACACACACACGCACAAACACACGCGCACACACAGACACACGCACACAGACGTGCACACGCACACACACACGCACACACACGCACACAGACACACACACGCACACGCACACACACGCACACACACACACACGCACACACACACGCACACACACACACACAGACATACACATGCACACACACACAGACACACACACACACAGACAGACACACACACACACAGACACACACACACACACACAGACACACACACACAGACATACACATGCACACACACACAGACACACACACACACAGACAGACACAAACACACACGCACACACACACACGTAAATAAATATAAAATCAAACTAAATGAATGTGTTTTAACGTGAGCTGAGAAACAGACCCGAACTGTGGCGTCTCCAGCACGTCTCCACGCTGCTCCTTCACCTCCATCAACTTCTGCTTCTTCTCCACGTTTCTTAGCGTGGGGTAATTTCTGCACACCAGAGAACACACACTTCACTACAGCGCGCTACACCTTTCACAAACATCTAACTGGAGCTGCACTTTCCACATCGTGTGCGCACACTACACACTTACATCCCATCATATCAGACACACTGCATCATGCTATATGCCAAAGAAACCTAATGATGGCATGTTTTCCCCAGCCCATTAACTCAACCCATACCCCACCAACAGGACGCTTCAGTTTACATCCTGTTTTTGCCATTAAATCCTAATCTAATCATGAGCAGCTATACAGCATTGCCTTCTGAAGACACAGATTTCCAAACCATTTCTGTCATGCAGGAAGAGCAGCAGATAAACCGGTTTACTGTCACCCTTCAACCTGTGGGACCGCTTGTGTGTGCATTTATAAACCCATAATACTGTAGTCTAAAGACGCAGCATTCATGACAAACTGTGTATTATTTGAAAGTCTGACTGACGGATTTTTGATAGATATCAGCGAGCAACAGTTCTGTATTTATTTGCAACACAAACACTCAGTCCTAAAGCATTACTCTGCTACAGCAATCCACATGTACACCTTCATTTAGCTGATTATTAGAGATTAAAATCAAGTTAAACACCACCAAACGGCCCACACTACTGTAGAAATCATGTCAGAAGTATGAAACCGCTCATATTCGTTCAGTTTGCACTTTAGTGACCATTAATAGGAACTGGAGGTCATTTGTCCTGGTGGTGATGTGTGGTACTGCAGCCAAACTAAACTACTCAAAGCTCATTTTCTGATACAAACTTCAAATTTAGAATATCATTTGTGCAGATAATTATCTCTGATTTATTGTCAATTTTAGGCAAAAACACGTTTAGTAAAGATCATATTCTAAATATAATAATGTATACATTTGTTTTATTATTATCATACGCAAAGACACAACACTTTTATTTTATTTCACTTTCTGATCTTTTTTCACTTCAGCATGTATGTGTGTGTGTGTGTCAGACCTGCGGCGCTCCTCTCTCCACCTCCTGATGTCCTCCTCCGTCTCCAGTTTGATCCTCTTGGCTCCTGCAGTGTGATTCTGATGAAGACAGCAGCAGGTCAGTGTTTATTACACTCAGCAGTGCTCACACACAGCATCTGCAGCCACAGCCATCATCAGCACACCATCAGCTAATCACCAGAGCATTTAATCACACACACTTCAGTCTACGCGTACTTCTTAAACAACAGCAGCTCGCATCTTCAACTTTTATCTTTACAACTTCACACTTTTTGAGGACCAAAAAATAAAGAAGCAAAATCTCTGAGGAATATTTCCAGCAGCTTTTTGAATCTCTGCCATGAAGGATTAAGGCAGATCTGAAGGCAAAAGGAGTCCAACTCGATACTAGTAAGGTGTACCTAATAAAGTGGCCGGTGAGTGTATGTATGCATGTGTGTGTATACGTTTAATATTCATAATTAATAGTTTAGTAGCTAATTGTTGATGTGTTTTGGAGGAAACGACTGATTGTTTTTCTAGATGAAACTCTTATTCCTGATCTGGGGTCATTGAGAGATCTTTAGAGCTGCTCTGAATCTGTCCGATCAGAAGACTCACGTTCCTCCAGTGGATCTTCACCAGCTTCTCATGAGCAGAAAACTGACAGTCTGGAACTGAACACTGCAGAGAGGAGGAGATCATGATGAGCGTCAGCGTCAGCGTCAGCGTCAGCGTCAGCCTCACTCACTCACTCACTCACTCACTCACTCACTCACTCACTCACTCACTCACTCACTCACTCACTCACTCACTCACTCACTCACTCACTCACTCACTCACTCACTCACTCACTCACTCACTCACTCACTCACTCACTCACACACACACACACACAGACACACACAGACACACACAGACACACACAGACACACAGAGATGATGATGATGATGATGAGGAGGAGGATGTTCACCTTGACGTGCTGTGCGATGTGCTCCTCATATTTGTCCTGAGTTTTGAATCCTCGATCGCAGGAGTCACAGAAATGACTGAACTCCGGCTGCTTCTGTTTAGAGGAGGAACTGCGTCACATATGACTGAGCACGACAGAGGACTGCCAGATCAACATCGAAACACACACACACACACACACACACACACACACAGACAAACACTCAGGTAACAGAGAGAAACACACACAGAGAAATAAACACACAGAAACACACACTTTAACTATTAGTGTCAAAACACAGAGACATATAGTCACATGCAGAAACACACACGATCAATCAAACACAGAAAAACACACACACACACACACACACACACACACACACACACAGAAAAACATATACACCCACAAACTCACACCAACACACTGAAATGCAGAAACACACATCTACACAAATCCACTCTAAAAACACACACACACACACACACACACACACACACACACACACACACACACACACACACACACACACACACACACACACACACACACACACACACAGAAAAACATATACACCCACAAACTCACACCAACACACTGAAATGCAGAAACACACATCTACACAAATCCACTCTAAAAACACACACACACACACACACACACCCACCCACCCAAAAACAAACACCCCAAAACAGAAACACACACACACACACACACACACACACACACACACAGAAATACATACACACAGAGAAAAATACCTACACAAAAACAGACACACACACTGAAATGCAGAAACGCACACAAACACAGAGACAATCAAGCACAGAAAAACACACACCTACACAAACCCTGACTCAAAAAACACACACACCCAAAAACAGAAACACCCCAAAACAGAAACACACATACACACACAGAGAAAAACACCAACACAAACACACACACACACACACACACACACACACACACACACACACACACACACACAGAGAGAGACAAGCAAACAGAAAACACACACCAGGAGAAACACACACCTACACAAGCCCTGACTCAAACACACACATCCAAAAACAAACACACAAAAAACAGAAACACACACACACACACACACAAACAAACACAACAAAAACAAGCACATACTGTAAAACACACAAACAAAACAATTCCACATAGAGAGTGTGTGTTAGTGTGTGTGAGTGAGTGTGTTCACCTTTTTCCCCCAGTGCTGCTGCATGGAGCCCCTCCAGCCTTCATGATGATGATGATGATGATGACTATTATGATGAGCTGAGAGAGAAACATGCGGTCGGTCAGTCACACACACACACACACACACACACACACACACACACACACACACACACACACACACACACACACACACACACACACATACACACACACACACACACACACACACACATCAGCAGCAGATTAACACTGCAGTCCTCCATCAGTCAGTGCGCTGTTCCTGTGTTTATGGCAGTAGTATCTGGATGCAGCTGAGATTGCACCGCAGCAGGTCTGCATCCAGACCTCTCTCCTTTCTGCAGCAGCAGACACTGTTAGAAACACGTCACTGTTCTACATCTGTGCTTATATAGCAGCTTTTCTTTCTTCTATTAAAGAAGAGGAGAATAATGAAGAAAAGGAGAAAGTTCATTAATTAATAAAATAATGTGGATAATGAAGCGTGCACTGAGCAGAGTGAGCATGCAGTGACATGCAGTGTCAGCAGAGTGAGCATGCAGTGACATGCATCTATAAACAGCCTTTAACACTGACATTAACATCTCCAGCTCAAACATTATGAAGAGCGGCTGTGCTAATTATGACACAACTAAACACATCAGATGTTACTGGGGGAGAACACCACACACTGAATAACTGCAGATCTACCAGTGACGGAAAGAGTACCGAGAACTCAAACTCCAGTAAAGCAGCAGCACTCGCCTGAAGATGCAGAGCGAGAACAGTAAAGAGACCTGCTGCTCTGAACATTACTCAGAGGATCAGTAAACAGTAGAGCTTTCCTAAATACTCAAGAGTAGTGAGTATTACACTGTGTAAAGCTGATGTGTTCACATGACATGTGTGTGTGTAAACGTAACATTCTGTAGTGCATCTAGTGATTGCCCAGCAGACACACAGCATCATCAGATGCTAATATTAGGGTAGATTTAGGTCATGACGTCAGGTGGACAAAATTCAATGTCTAGCCAGCGTCTGAGGACAGCGTCACGATGACGTCACACACTGACATTAGGCTCGTTTGACTTGGCCAAAATCTGCGCAGAATCGATCACCGGTGATCACCGCAAGATGCATGCCGGTTAGAAATGTGTCCGCCTTGCCTTCGCCTCGCTCTGATGTCACGCTGACGTGCGCCAAAAAACTCTCGCGATCGCGAGCCGGGTACCTCGGATAGAGCAGTCGGCCGCAGTTGCTCTCAAAAGACTGCGTTACCAAAAGCATGATGGGAAACGACTGGCTGACGACACAGCTTAATGCTGATTGGATGAGACTGACACATTAAGCTTTATTATCTTGTTTTACTAAGGTTTATACCTGGATTTGTTGAATACCTTTTTTGTATTTTCGTTGATAATTTAAAAAAAAGTCATAAAGAGCATTACATATGATTATTTATTTAGATTTACACGCAAACAAAAACAAAACACATCTTTGTAAAACATAACGTGACCTATGTAATATAACTAAATGTTACTAATAAATCATTAATGTGTGTGTGCTGTATTATATTTCTCTCTCAGTTTTAAGTCCTGTTTGTTGTCATTTTCACTTTTTGTATGTTTGTGTGAGTTTTGTAATGTAATTTTTATGCAGCATTAAAGTCAATCCAATATATACATATATTCAGACATACAAAGATAATCAGACTGTTTTGTCATTATGCCTCATCTTTGTGTGGTTTCGTATGAGAAGTGAAAAGGGTGTAGTAAACAAGACACACACACACACACACACACACATATGTATATATATATATGTATATGTATGTGGAGTCAAAAGTCATGTTTAATAGACCAAGAACATTTCCACAGTTTTTCCTACAGTCTAGTAGTTTTTATTCTGGAGAAAGTCTTGGGCTATTTATTTTAGTCTGGCTGGAGTAAAAGCAGTTTTTATAGACCTAATAAGCTTGTCAATATAATTAACCCCCTAAGAATTTATTTGTCAAACAAACATTTGTCATGAACCGTCACTCAAAAGCATCTTGCTATGGCTACTTCATTTATAATGAAGCCAAATTAGGTTTCTTGAGAGTTTTCTTGCTGTATAAGTTGTTTATTTTGTTATTCTTTTAACGTTTGTTGAATATACAGAATTATATTTTTAATACACTCTTTTAGTTAATGAGCTGTTCATCTTCTGTAATTCTGAAAATCTCTGTAAAAACAGTGATATTTCTATTGCATCCACTCCCACATTAAAAAATACTATAGTAATGTATACTGTAGTGCTTTTGAACCATGTTATAAAATAGCCTATTTAAATTTTATAGTTCTGGTATCACAACAACTATAAACACAACCCAATACTGAATAAACATGTTCAAAAATGCTATAATATTTGCTATAAATCACCATAGTATTTTTTCATGAGGTCATTCGTCTGCGATAAAAAACGCGTACGAGATCTCCGCCACTGGTGACGATTCCAGGTGGCTAAACAGCGAGATTCAGCAGGTGTCCGACTTCTGATGTAATTTTTGAGCCCTCCTCTTACTGCGCACGCCTGCTCTCGTTTACAAGGCGAGGTGCACCTCAAACGAGCCTATTTATTCATCAGGTATGACAACCAAAAGCTCTTGTTCTCTCCAGACTGGATTACTGCAACTCTCTACTAGCCAGGCTTCAGCTAACTCTATCAAACCTCTTCAGCTGTTCCAGAACGCAGCAGCACGAGTGGTCTTTAATGAACCTAAAAGAGCACATGTCACTCCGCTGCTCATCCGTTTGCACTGGCTGCCAGTTGCTGCTCGCATCAAATTCAAAGCTCTGATGTTTGCCTACAAAGTGACTTCTGGCTTTGCTGCTCCTTATCTGCTCTCACTTCTGCAGATGTATGTGTCCTCCAGAAACTTGCGTTCTGTGAATGAACGTCGCCTCGTGGTTCCATCCCAAAGAGGGAAGAAATCACTTTCCCGAACTCTCGCATTCAATCTGCCCAGTTGGTGGAATGAACTCCCTAACTGCATCAGAACAGCAGAGTCACTCGCTGTCTTCAAGAAACCACTAAAAACTCAACTATTTAGTCTCCACTTCCCTTCCTAATCTGCAATTGCCTCTCTGACTCCACCGCTAACTGTACTACAGAAAATATAAATAAATAAAAAATTGACTGATGTTTTGCTTCTTACAAACTTGCCGACAGCACTTCTTCATTGTTGTTCTTATAGTTGTGTGAATAAAGCGTCTGCTAAATGACTAAATGTAAATGTAAAATCCAACATCTGACAGACGTCACAGTGGCAACGTCCACACAACGACAAGCTGTGACATCATTAGACGTTGATATTTGGTTGGTTTTAGGTTGGACATTGACGTTGAGTTCTGACGTCAACCCGATTTTCATTTCCAAATAAAATGCACCGTCATAGCCCTATGACAGGGGTGTCCAAACTCAGTCCTAGAGGGCCGGTCTCCTGTAGAGTTGAGCTCTAACCCTAATCAAACACACCTGAAGCAGCTGATCAAGCTCTTACTAGGTATACTAGAAACTTTCTGGCAGGTGTGTTGAAGCAAGTTATGGCAAAACTCAGCAGGACACCGGCCCTCCAGGACTGAGTTTGGACACAGCTGCCCTATGTCCTCAGGGGACAACATCAATCTGACATCATGTTGGCTTCTTGTACCCGCTGGGTGTTTCATCATACAGTAAACATCCGCCGTCTTCTCATCACTGACATCCTCTAAACAGTGTCTGGGTCAGGTGTGTGAAGATTCTGCACATCTTCTTGGACACTTTTAATGCTGCATAACTGCTGCAAACTGTTTGGAATCGCACGTGTCTAGAGATAGTTCAGTATGATGGGTTTAGCTTCTCTGTGATCTGACTGGGCAGGAATCAGCACTGATCTCTCTGATCCCCATAGAGGAGAGTAAATACAGCAGTGATGCAGGATGAAGGACAGTAGTGGAGTAACAGCACTGATACTGCAGTTAACATGTGCTCAAGTAAATTAAGAGCACATTTTTAAAAACTACTTAGTAAAGTACAATATCGAGCAAAACTCCTCAATTACAGTAGTCTGAGTATTTGTAGTTAGTAACTCTACACCCCTGAGATTAACTGTGCTTATATATATACTGTCCAGCCAAACTATCCGGCTTTTTCCTGTGATGTGCGCCTGCTGTAAAGCTGCTTTTGAACTATAACTATTATGAAAGTTCTCCAGCAATGTGTACCTGCGCGGGGCTGCGCGGCTCTGTGTCCGCCTCTGGAGCTCCACACCCCGGGTTCCGGCTGGCTCCAGCTCCAGTCTCGGGCCGCCTGAAAGGCTCTGGAGCTCTGCTGAGGCTCCGCGCTGAAGTCCGGCGGGGGCAGGCGCTGCTGCTGCCCGCTCATGGCGACGGTTCTCCGGCTTAAACTTCACAGCGGTTCGATGGAGATTCACACACTCGTATAAACACAAACATGTGCTGCGGAAACATGCAGATAAAAACACGTGTGTGCGCTCTCTCACCGATACGTCACTTCCGACATGCGCTGAGCTCGTCTTGCTGGATGACGTAAAATATACAACTTGAATGCGACACGGTGGCGTCAAGAAGGTCGCTGGTTCGAACCCGGCTGGGTCAGTTGGTGTTTCTTTGTAGAGTTTGCATGTTCTCCCCGTGTTGGCGTGGGTTTCCTCCGGGTGCTCCGGTTTCCCAGTTTTGTGTTTCGGCTGGAAGGGCATCCGCTCCGTAAAACATAGGCTGGATAAGTTTTTGGTTCATTCCGCTGTGGCAATCCAAAAAAAAAATATATATATATTATATATATATATATATATATATATATATATATATATATATATATATATATATATATATATATATATATGAGCAAACACACCAACAATCAGCCTTTTTTACCCACTTTCATCTGTGAAATTAAAAAAATTCAGAGTCGTCCAATATAAACTCCAAAAATTGATCTATTTAAAACTACAAAAAATTATTGGGTTTCTATCTAAAATCTATATAATATTATTAATTGGAGAATTATTTTACTTTTTAATTATTTTTAAGCCTCTGTTCAGTTTTGTTCTCCAAACTTTCTTCTGTCCTTACTTTGTAACTATATTTTATCAATAAAATAAATAAATAAATTTATATATAAAAAATATATACATATATAAATATATAAATATATATATATATATATATATATATATATATATATATATATATATATATATATATATATATATATATATAACCATTAATGATGCTACTAATAAAAAAGCAATTAAAATAGTTGTGTGTGCTTTTATTTATATGTATTATTGTACACGCCTGACCACTGTGCTTTTCTATTTGTTTTACTCTGTTCTTTCAGCATCATTAAAGTAAAATGAAAAATATGACATGGAACAATAAGATAAGGGAATGAAAATTACACGTCATCTCTTAATAAAACATTCATATTTATTAAAGTGATGTATGGGATATTTTACTCCGCTCTGTTGAGTTTTAAAAAGTTAAAGCATTACACCTCAGCTGTGCATTATTCTCTGATAATCCGCTGTCAGCCGCAGGTGATGACTGCTCTCCTCTTCTCCTGCACCGCTGCTGAGATGTAGTATTAGTCAGGTGTGTGTCCTCCACATCTCCTCCTTCTGTTGTGATATCTGACTGTTGTAGCTGAGATATAACTAGATATGGAGCTGTAATGCGCTCTAAACCTGCCGGAACTACTTTAGCTGTGCCTTTATCTGACAATAACCAAACACCTGAGAGTGACCAGCAGCCAATCAGAACCAAGAGTTTTAGCATTACACAGTGTACATAATTAAAAAGAGAATGTTATCAATGCAGCACCTCTGATCTTTCATATTAATGATTTATATATTCATACTGTAAACAAGAATCATCAACAAGAGCTTCATCACGAGCAGCACTGTAATATTATTATTTTTATTAAAGCATTAAAATATTTCTACACATATAACCATACAAATGATCTCTCTTCAGGTTTATATAATGAATAATCTGCCTCAACATTTGATTAAAAGCTTTAAATCTGATTTGGTCCTCTTTAATTTTGCTGCCTTGATGAGGAAATATTATAATACATGTACACATTATACATTTACAGTGTAAAATCTCTGATTGATGGTCATTTACATCGCGACTGACGATTTAATAAGAGCCGCCGGAGCATCTCGCATCAGGATAAATAATGCTAATCAATCACAGTATCAGATATGACAATCATTCACTGGCATTAAATCTGACAGTCATCTGTTCACTAATGATCAGACTGGATGAGGCGTCTGATCACATGACTCCAGATTCGTCTGATTCTCGCTGATTATCGGCCAGTAGTTTGGGTTCTCCTCGTACCACTGAACTGAAAACACACACACACACACACACACACACACACACACACACACACACACACACACACACACACACACACACACACACACACACACACACACACACACACACACACACACACACACACACACACACACACACACACACACACACACACACACACACACACACACACACACACACACACACACACACACACACACACACACACACACACACACACACACACACACACACACACACACACACAATCATCATCATCATCATCATCATCATAATTATCGTTGATCACTGATCATCTAAGAGTAGCAGGCAATAATACCTGCAGAAGTGTCATTATCTTTGCTGTCTTCTATTAATTAAATTGATTTTTAAGTATTTAAGTGTATTCATCCATTAACTTTCATTCAGCTTAGTCCCTTTATTTATCAGGGGTCTCCACAGCGGAATGAACCGCCAACTATTCCAGCATATATTTTACACAGCGGATGCCTTTCCAGCTGCAACCCAGTACTGGGAATCACCCATACACACTCATACACTACGGCCAATTTAGTTGATCAGTTCCCCTAAAGCTCACAACAAAGGTGGAGAGGTATTGCGCATCATATTTAACGCACCGGTTACTGGGAATTTTATGTAATTTTGCTCACATGAATTCATTCATGCATGCATTTTCTTTTCAGCGTAGTCCTTTTATTAATCAGGGGTCTCCACAGCGGAATGAACCACCAACTATTCCAGTATATGTTTTACACAGCGGATGCCCTTCCAGCTGCAACCCATCACTGGTAAACACCCATATACACTCACACACACACACACACACACACACACACACACACACACACACACTACGGCCAGTGTAGTTGATCAGTTCTCCTATAGTGCATGTGTTTGGACTGTGGGGGAAACGGGAGCACCCGGAGGAAACCCACACCAACACGGGGAGAACATGCAAACTCCACACAGATACACTAACTGACCGAGACTCAGCCAAGACTGGCCGAGACTCGAACCAGAGACCTTCTTACTGTTTAGCCACAGTGCTACTGTGTCACCCTACTATTTATGTATGTTCCTATTGTGCGTTGACACTCTTGCTGGTGTAACAGAGAGATTCCCTTCAGTGGGACAAATAAAGGGATATCTACTCTATGATGTTCACTAGTGAGTGCCCTACCGGTGCGTCTGATTCCCTCTGTCCAGGCCACTTTGGGTCTCCAGCCGAGTCTGTGCAGCTTCGCAGAGTTCATGGGGTATCGCAGCTCTGTCACAGGACTGAAGATCACACACACATGCACACACATACACACACACACACGCATGCACACACACGCACGCATACGCACGCGCGCGCGCACACGCACACACACACACACACACACACACACACACACACCAGATCATCATGAAGAATCTGACAGAATAATGAATGTGAAACAGCACAGAGTCACCACACACCGATCTTCCACAAACTCCAGCCAGTCGTCCAGAGATTCAGCAGAGACGCTCTTCACTGTCTGTGCACAGAAAACACTCTGTAAGAGTCAGAACTACACAAAACACCAGGCTGCGTCTTTAAAAACAACCATTTACAAGACAAATGTACAGCTGAAGTCAGAATTATTCGCCCCCTTTCAATTTTATTGTCTTTGTTAAATATTTCCTAAATGATGTTGAACAGATTCAGGAAATGTTCACAGTGTGTCTGATAATATCTGTTCTTCTGGAGAAAGTCTGATTTGTTTTATTTCAGCTAGAATAAAAGCAGTTTTTAATGTTTTAAACACAATTTTAAGGTCAATATTAGCCCCTTTAAGCTATATTAGTTTTTGATAGTCTCCAGAACAAACCATCATTATACCCTAACCTGCCTAGTTACCCTAATTACCCTAGTGAAGCCTTTAAATGTCACTGTAAGCTGAACACTAGTGTCTTGAAGAATATCTAGTCTAATATTATTTACTGTCATCATGGAGAAGAGGAAACACATCAGTTATTAGAGATGAGTTATTAACACTGTTATGATTAGAGATGTGTTGGAGAAATCTGCTCTCCAGTAAACAGAAATTGTGGAAAAATAAACAGGGGGGTGAATAATTCTGACTTCAGATGTATATTGCTTCTGACTATTGCTGTCTGGCTCTAGCTCTGATTAAACTCTTTATTTCTTCTGCAGCACTTTTACCGTGCACACTGTGCCAAAGTAGCTTAACATTAATAAATATACATGGAATTAAAATGTGGATATTTAAAAAGCATGTGCATTCTGAAGCCTTTAAAGCTCAATTCAAGTTAGTTAGTAAAGCTCCTTTGACAAGAATTATTATTTCAAAGCAGCTTTACAAAGAGATGCACATTACTGCATCAGCAACATTAAAGTTACAAATCGAACAGAAGTTATGATGCACAGACACAGTTAACCTGCATTTTACAGCAAATTGTCTGCGTGTACGTGTTTAATGAAGTATAATAAAATATGCTTCAGAATATATAATATAGGTGGCGCGGTGGGTAGAAGGTTGCTGGTTTGAGTCTCGGCTGGGTCAGTTGGTGTTTCTGTGTGGAGTTTGCATGTTCTCCCCGTGTTTGCGTGGGTTTCCTCAACAGTCCAAACACATGCGCTATAGGGGAATTGTGTAAGCTAAATTGTCCATGAGTGTGCGAGTGTGAATGGGTTTCCCAGTGATGGGTTGCAGCTGGAAGGGCATCTGCTGCATAAATCAAATGCTGGACAAGTTGGCGGTTCATTCCGCTGTGGTGACCCCAGATTAATAAAGAGACTAAACCGAAAATGAATGAATATATAATAATAAGCTTGACATGTTTGTTTCTATAACTGCTGTTTTCATTAATAGCGCTTCAATTTAGCATCTGGTTTACATACACGATGAACAGCAGCTACGCTAATTATTCTATTTATTCTCTATTTCCACCTGGGGATGCTCATCCCGAGGCCCCTAGAGACTATGCAGCATTACTGAAGCGATCCAAGACCCGTGAAGAGATGATCCCAAGGCATCCATAATCCTGGACCAGGCCGTATCCAGAGCAGCTGCTGTGGTCTTTACAGAGGAAAGGAATGCGTGAGACTGATCCCTGAAACACCACCGTGACAGACGAGTCCCTGCATTGATTGTTTGGGCCAGCCTGACCCCCCACCGGTGCCCTTCTCACACCTGCCTCTTCTCCACAGCTTCTCCAGCAGCGAGACTGCAGCTCCACACTGGACGTTTGGCCGGAAGAATAGTGGTTGTTCCTAACAGAGCCTGCTTCCTCTTGAGGGGTTTTCCCCTTCACTTTGGTCAATATGTTGATGTTTTTCCCCCATCGCCGCTGTCGCCACTGGATGCTTGGATCGGGATTTGTGGAGCTGCTCTTTGATGGATTTGCTCTTCAGTGTTTGGACTTTCAGCAGTGAAGATTAAACCACACCGAACTGAGCTGAACTTCTGAAATCTGGACTTTATTAGAACTACATTAAACTGCTTTGACACGTCCTACATTGGGGGAAGTGCTGTAGAAATAAACATCAACTCTATTGAATTGTAGTGTGTTTGAAACTGAAGTTTGTAAGAATAAAGCACTGAATAAACATCGGCGAGGGATCTCTGCAGCGTCTCCTGCATGTGTGTGTAGTGGCCCTGACCTGCTCTCACCATTTGGACCAGTTCTCTGGCCAGCTGAATGATGGGAATCTCAAAGCCGGTCCCGATGTTGTAGATTTCTCCCAGAATGCCCTTCTCCATCACCGTCAGGAAGGCGTCGGTGACGTCAGAGACATACAGGAAGTGTCTGGACTGCAGGCCGGAGCCCTGGATAGTGCTGAACACACACAAGCAGATGAAACACACGGATTAGTAAACGACTGTAGACACACACACACACACACACACACACACCAGCAGATGAAAAACAGACAAACAAAACAGACAAAATGAGCAAGCGACACACAAACGCAGACTCTCGGCTGAAATACAGACCAACACACAGCAGCAGAGCCTCAGCAGGGCTGGTCAGTCGGAGTAAACTCACCACTTCTGCTGCTGCTGCAGGAGCGAGAGGAATCTGGGAATGACCTGAGGAACACAATGGCAGTGTTAAACACTGAGCAGAGTGCTGTCGATCATATTAAACTGACCCTCCTGTACCTTCTCATGATGCTGCCGCGGCCCGTACACATTACTGCTCCTCGTGATCACGGCTGGAAACTGCAGAAAGCACAACATCAGCACACATTCAGCCATTGCATACGCTGTATATATGGAGTGTGGAGTGACGCCGACACCTTGTGTTTGAGCCAGTAGCTGGTGACGATGCTCTCGGCTGCAGCTTTGGATCTGGAGTAGGGGTTTGTGGGTCTTTTAGGACTCAGCTCATCAAACGGCTGCAGTGAGAGAGCAGCGCATCAGAACAGCAGCAGTGAACAGGTAAACAGGGGAACAGGAAGTTTATTCACCTGGTCTACGCTGTCACCGTACACCTCATCAGTGCTGATGTAGATGAAGCGCTGCACACTGGCCTCCAGCGCCGCCCGCACCAGCACCGCAGTGCCGTCCACATTCACACGCATGAAGCGCGACGGACACACAAACGAGTTCTCTGCAGCACACACACACACACACATGCACACTGACTTATTAACACACAGATTAAAGTATACACTCAACATCTGAAGACTAACAGCAGCTCCAAACTCGCTGATCCTAAACATAATGAGCTTCAGGCCCAAAACACAAACTCTGCTAAACCAGCTGTTTTCAGCAATCTGCCTTCAGGAGAAAACATTTAGAACATATTTCATTGTTATTTACTTAAATTGCATTTACTTGTAAATTGCATTTACGCAAACATTTGTTCTGCTAACTAAAATATGGCCATGTTTACATATTTAAAAAAATTACTAGCATTATATGATAATAATAAATAATACTATTATTTATTTATTTATTCATTTATTTATTTAAATTTTGCTTAAAACATTAAAAACTAAGAAGATGCTTATAACAAGCACTCGTTCCCTTTGTGAACATTATACAATCTTTATTTAAATATGCAACATCAGATCTACATAACCTGGATGAATAAATCTGACAGACTCCTCCCCCTCCCAACCAGCCAATCATGGGGTGTATACTTAATAAGCATGTAATAATGGCTGACTATACAACAGTAGAAAGGCTTGTGTTAATTCATCTTTTTACAAATTGACAAATGTACATCAAAACATTAATTAAACAGACCAGAAATGTTTTCCTAACTTCACACATGAAACATTCTATGATAGTTATAGTAAAATACTCTAGTGCTTTTCAACTATACTATTGTAAAGTTGCTATTACAGTTGTAGCAATTCTACAGTTGCTATGGTAACACAATCACTACTGTAAGCAATCTGTTGAGGTGATTCTACAGTTGCTATGGTAACACAACATGTATAGTAATAGATATGTAGTGGTGATTCTAAAGTTGCTATGGTAACAACAACAATAGAAATTGATTTGTAGTGGTGATTCTACAGTTGCTATGGTAACACAACAACAATAGTAATCGATATGTAGTTGTGATTCTAAAGTTGCTATGGTAACAACAACAATGGTAAAGGATATGTTGTGGTGATTCTACAGTTGCTATGGTAACACAACAACAATAGTAATGGTTATGTTGGTGTGATTCTACAGTTGCCATGGTAACACAACAACAATGGTAATTGATATGTTGTTGTAATTTTACAGTTGCTATGGTAACACAACAACAATAGTAATTGATACGTAGTGGTGATTTTACAGTTGCTATGGTAACACAACTAACTATAGTAATAAATATGTTGTGATGATTCTACAGTTGCTATGGTAACACAACCACTACAGTAAGTGATCTGTTGTGGTGATTCTACTGTTGCTATGGTAACACAACAACTATAGATCCAGTTACTATGACCATTTATGTGAAGCTGCTTTGACACAATCTACATTGTAAAAGCGCTGTACAAATAAAGCTGAATTGAATATAGTAATGAATATGTTGTGGTGATTCTACAGTTGCTATGGTAACAACAACTATAGCAATGGATATGTCGTGGTGATTTTCCAGTTGCTATGGTAACACAACAACAATAGTAATGGATATGTTGGTGTGATTCTACAGTTGCCATGGTAACACAACAACAATGGTAAAGGATATGTTGTTGTGATATTAACGTTGCTTTGGTAACACAACAACAATAGTAATGGATATGTTGTTGTGATTGTACAGTTGCTATGGTAACACAATAAGTACAGTAATATAAACAAATGACCCAATACAGTAGTTTTCTACAGCTATAGGGTATATTATACTGCAATACACCACCGTTTACTGTAGTAAACACTAATGTTTACCATAGTATTTATTACAGTTTATATGTATGCTGGAGCATTCATAAACAAAGAGCTCTACATGCTATAATAGAAATACAGTACACTACACTTCACTATATTGTTTACTATAGTATGTGTTCATGTGTTTGTGTTCATTACTCAGGTCATTTAGAGAATATCCGGCAGGTTTTCCTCACCTACATGAGTTTCAGCAGCGCAGTGGAAGACCACATCGATGTGTTCAGTGGAAAACAGATGCTTGATGAACAGAGGATCACACACATCGCCCTGGCAGAAACACACACTTCACTACTACAGCTCAATGAACCACAGGACTGACCAGGTTCATTAGTTGGTCAGTTGTGTGTGTGTGTGTGTACTGACCGGAATGAAGCTGTAAGAGCTGCTGGCCTGGACTGAACGCAGGTTCTTCAGGTTGGAGCAATACTGAAGCTGAGAGAGAACACACAGCAGAGCGTCACACACACACACAAACACACACACACACACAATTGTTCACACTCTTGCATACACACAGACATGCGAGTGTGTGTGCGCAAGTGTCAGTTTAAGAACACACTTTCACACACATATACACTCTCTCTCACACACACACCTACCTACAATATCTCTAATGCTCGCTCGCTCACTCTCTCTCTCTCACACACACTCACACACAACTCTTTAAGAACACACTCACATTATCAACGTTGATGATCCTCCAGTGAGGAAACCGCCCAGCCAGAGCGCAGATCAGATGAGACCCACTGAGAACACACACACACACACACACACACACACACACACACACACACACACACACACACACACACACACATACACATACACACTTATATTTTTTAATTTATACCGAATTCATAACTATTAACCAAGGTTTCAATTAAATTACTACATATTTACATGTGAGTGTGGATTAAGTATGTATGTGTGTGAGTGGAGGGCATGTGTGTGTGTGAGTGTGTTTGTATGTATGTATGTATTTGTAATGAGTATACAGGCGTGTGTGTGTGTGTGTGTGTGTGTGTGTGTGTGTGTGTGTGTGTCATCCATATAATATTGATTATTGATCATCGATTATGGCTCTCACATGAATCCAGCTCCTCCAGTGACGAGCACAGTCCGCCGGTCACTGCAGCTCATGCTTTAATCAGGACATCAGTGTCTTCATCTGTGAACAGACAGATCATAGTCCATATTAATAATCAATCATAAATCAATGAATAAAGAGCTCAGGAGAGTCGAACACAGCATTGAATCAACTCACACACACCGCTGAGCGCTTCGGGAAGGCGTTCTTCACTGTGTCCGTGTGTTTCCTCAGGTCTGCGGGTCATTTATTCCTCATTTATCAGCTGTTGAGTGACTTTTAGACACATCGCGCAGCTTCATAAACACGCTCATCACGACAATCTGACGACGATTTGCGGCAGCGCTGACACGTATGAGTTGAGCTGCCAGCGGCTGAATCCCCGCCCCCGCTGCGCGTTCATTGGCTGCATTACTGCTCTAGACTGAACAGCGCGCTCTGATTGGCTGTCGCAGACGTCGATCATCTAGAGGGCGGAAAGTTACGGTATTCGCTCATTGATTGCAGTGAATGAACAGAATCAGAGCTGCTGCTGATATTGAATGATGTTCGTGTACTCAGTGTTTCTCAGTGTTCTGGTGTTCTCTTCACGTCCTGCAGCAGGTAAAACCGTCTCTGGAGTGTTCAGCAGCGACGCGGCGAGAGGAAATAATGGTCAATACATCACAAGATTCCTGTATCACGGTGAGTGTCTGATATTAATATCGGTCATCATGTGCATGAGTGTGTGTTTTACATGATTCTGTGTGTGTGTGTTTTATCTGGGCTTTCTGTGTACATGCATGCATGATAAATGATGAATGAGAAGTGACAGATTGCAGGAATAGAGCTGTGATGATCATGCAGGAGGAGTCTGCATCATTTACAGTGATATGATTGGACTGATATTGATGATGGTGGTAAATGATGATGATTATGGTGTGATGATGGTGATGAAATGAGATGATGACAATGATAGTGATGATGGTGATGGTAATGATGTCTACATTGTGGTGGTGGTGGTGATGATGAAATGAGGTGATGATGGTGGTGAATGATGCTGATAAGGATGGTGATGATGATGAAGACAATGATAGTGATGATGGTAATGGTAATGATTGTAGTGGTGATAATTGTAATGATGGTGGTGGTGATGATGATGTAATGATGCAGATGATGTGGTAATGACGATGAGTGATGATGATGGTGATGACAAAGATAATGATTATTGTGGTGGTGATGATAGTGATGAAGATGATGGTGGTGGTGATGATGTGATTGTGGTGATAATGATGGTGGTGATAATTGTGAAGATGGCAATAGTGATTGTGGTGATAAAGATGATGGTGCTGGTGGTGATGATGGTAATGATGCAGATGATTGTGGTGATGATGTTGACAATGATAGTGATGATGGTGATGGTAATGATTTTGGTGATGGTGGTGATGACGATAATAGTGATGATGGTGGTGGTAAGGATGATGATGGTAATGATGCAGATGATTGTGGTAATGACAATGAGTGATGATGATGGTGATGACAAAGATAATGATTATTGTGGTGGTGATGATAGTGATGAAGATGATGGTGGTGGTGATGATGTGATTGTGGTGATAATGATGGTGGTGATAATTGTGAAGATGGCAATAGTGATTGTGGTGATAAAGATGATGGTGCTGGTGGTGATGATGGTAATGATGCAGATGATTGTGGTGATGATGTTGACAATGATAGTGATGATGGTGATGGTAATGATTTTGGTGATGGTGGTGATGACGATAATAGTGATGATGGTGGTGGTAAGGATGATGATGGTAATGATGCAGATGATTGTGGTAATGACAATGAGTGATGATGATGACAATGATAGTGATGATGGTGATGGTAATAATTATGGTAGTGATGATTGTGATGATGATGATGATGGTGGTGATGATGATGGTAATGACGATGAGTGATGATGATGGTGATGGTAATAATTATGGTAGTGATGATGATGATGGTGGTGGTGATGGTAATGATGCAGGTGATTGTGGTGATGACGATGAGTGATGATGATGGTGATGGTAATAATTATGGTAGTGATGATGATGATGGTGGTGGTGGTGGTGATGGTAATGATGCAGGTGATTGTGGTGATGACGATGAGTGGTGATGATGATGATGATGACAAAGATAATGATTATTGTGGTGGTGAAGATGATGGTGATTGATCATAGTGATGAAGATGATGGTGATGTAGATGATGGTGGTGGTGATGATGATGATGGTATTGATGCAGATGATTGTGGTGATGACGATGAGTGATGATGACAATGATAGTGATGATGGTGATAGTAATGATTGTGGTGATAATGATGGTGGTGATAATTGTGAAGATGGCGATAGTGATTGTGGTGATAAAGATGATGGTGCTGGTGGTGATGATGGTAATGATGCAGATGATTGTGGTGATGATGTTGACAATGATAGTGATGATGATGATGGTGATGATGGTGATAGTGATTGACTGGTGATGAAGATGATGTTGATGGTAATAATGCAGATGATTGTAGTGATGACGATGATAGTGATGATGGTGGTGGTGGTGGGGATGATGATGGTAATGATGCAGATGATTGTGGTAATGACAATGAGTGATGATGATGACGATGATGGTGATGGTAATAGTTATGGTAGTGATGATTGTGATGATGATGATGGTGGTGATGATGATGATGGTAATGATGCAGATGATGTGGTTATGACGATGAGTGATGATGATGGTGATGGTAATAATTATGGTAGTGATGATGATGATGATGGTGGTGGTGGTGGTGATGGTAATGATGCAGGTGATTGTGGTGATGACGATGAGTGGTGATGATGATGATGACAAAGATAATGATTATTGTGGTGGTGATGATGATGGTGATTGATCATAGTGATGAAGATGATGGTGATGTAGATGATGGTGGTGGTGATGAAGATGATGGTATTGATGCAGATGATTGTGGTGATGACGATGAGTGATGATGACAATGATAGTGATGATGGTGATAGTAATGATTGTGGTGATAATGATGGTGGTGATAATTGTGAAGATGGCGATAGTGATTGTGGTGATAAAGATGATGGTGCTGGTGGTGATGATGGTAATGATGCAGATGATTGTGGTGATGATGTTGACAATGATAGTGATGATGGTGATGGTAATGATTTTGGTGATGATGGCGATAGTGATTGACTGGTGATGAAGATGATGTTGATGGTAATAATGCAGATGATTGTAGTGATGATGAAATGAAGTGATGATGATTATGATGGTGATGATGACAGTGATAGTGATGATGGTGGTGTTAATGATGCAAATAATTGTGGTGATGATGATGATTGACAATGATGATGATGGTGATTGGAATGATACAGATGACAGTGATGGTGATGATGATGATAATGATGACAATGATGGTGATGATGATGATGACGATGGTAACAGTAATGATGATATTGTGATGATGGTGATTTGGCTGGTGATGATTGTGATGGTGTTTTTATTGATGATGATGGTGGTGTTGATGATGATGATGGTAACAGTGATGATGTTATCGTGATGATGGTGATTTGGCTGGTGATGATTGTGATGGTGTTTGTACTGATGATGATGATTATGTTGGCGGTGATAGTGATGTTGATGACAATGATAGAGATGATGATGGTGATGATGATGATGATGATGATGATGGTAACAGTAATGATGATATTGGTGATGAAGGTGATTTTGTTGGTGATGATTGTAATGGTGATTGTATTGATGATGATGATGATGATGGTGATGCAGATGATTGTAGTGATGATGATGATGATGATGGTAACAGTAATGATGATATTGGTGATGATGGTGATTTTGTTGGTGATGATTGTGATGGTGTGTGTACTGATGATGGTGATGATGTCGATGATTGTGTTGGTGGTGATGATGGTAATGATGATGCTGGTCTCCGGCAGGTGAGAATGGCCTGATGGCGTGTCGTGTGGATGATGCACTGATGATGGTGATGATTGTGAAGAAGATGACAGTAATGATGATTGTGGTGGTGGTGGTGATGATGATGATGATGATGATGATGATGCTGGTCTCCGGCAGGTGAGAATGGCCTGATGGCGTGTCGTGTGGATGATGCACTGATGGCCCTGCAGAAGGAGGCCAAACTGCTGCTGTTTCAGGGCTCGCAGGCATTCGACAACCTGAGCTGTTTGGAGAGACTCACTTCAGCTCACATCTCCAGTAAGATTCATTCAGCCATCCATCACTTCATCCCTGTGCTTTGCCTTTTTGACCCTTGAAACTAGAGCTCACATGTTCAGACAAGCCATGCAGACATGTTACTGTGAAGTATCTCCTCTTCAGTCAGTCTGAGCCGAGTGGAGCAGAACCAGACGATGCCGCATGAGTCCAGGCCGCAGACGTGGCATGTGATGTACGCAGACCGATACACCTGTCAGGACATGCAGATCAGCAACACACTCGCAGATATTCCCTTCCAGATCACCATGATGAACCCTGACAGCGCAGGAAACCCACTGGATCACTTCAGTGCTGAGGAGGCGGGTGAGAATTTGCGCACACACACACACAAACACTCTCCCTCTCACACACACAATTTTTCACGCACATACACATACGTAGATACACTTACACACTCTCTCAAACACAAATACACACACATGCAAACACTCTCTCTCTCACACATAGACACACACACAGACAGACACACACACACAAACACACACATATACTCTCTCACAAATACAAACACACTCTCTCTCACACATAGACACACACACAGACACACACACACACACAAACTCTCTCACAAATACAAACACACTCTCTCTCACAGACAATCACCACACACATAAGTTCAATGCGATGAGCAGCTCAGTATATCGGGGTGTGTGTGTGTGTGTGTGTGTGTGTGTGTGTGTGTGTGTGTGTGTGTGTGTGTGTGCAGGTCTCCACAGCTTCTTCTTCCTGCTGATGGTGTCGTATTTCGTGGCGTCCTGTATCTATGCACAGCCGCTGTGGCAGACGCTGAGTAAAGGCGGCCCGATGAACAGCGTGCTGAAGGTTCTGTCTGCTGCGCTGCTGCTGCAGGGATCATCAGTGCTGCTCAACTACATACACATGGCCCGGTCAGACACACACACACACTCGCACACACACACATCACAGTCTCCATGACGACACTGCGCTGACCAGTGTGTGTGCTTTACTCCGCAGATACGCCAGAGACGGTGTGGGGACGCCACTGACCAAGAGCCTTGCTGAACGTGAGTCTGGACCACATCATCACACCATCAGCCACAGGAAAAACAGACTATAGTGAAGTGTAGTAGTGTTTAACCACACTACATGATGTACAGTACCTACAACTGTTCCAGAAGGCTCCAGCATACTGTAGAGTAAACTGTACAGATCAACTGTAATATACTGTAGGTTTTACTGTGGTGTATTGTAGTACAATATACTCTATAGTTGAAGAAAACTACAGTGTTCCATCATTTGATTTTAATACTGTAGTTTTTGTGTTACCATAGCAACCGTAGAATTACCACAACAGATCAAATACTGACGACTGTAGTTGTTGTTACCATAGCAACTGTTGAATCACCACAACAGATCAAATACTGATGACTGTAGTTGTGTCACCGTAGCAACTGTAGAATCACCTCAACAGATCAATTACTGACGACTGTAGTTGTGTCACCGTAGCAACTGTAGAATCACCACAACAGATCAATTACTGACGACTGTAGTTGTGTCACCGTAGCAACTGTAGAATCACAACAGATCAATTACTGAGGACTGTAGTTGTGTCACCATAGCAACTGTAGAATCACCACAACAGATCAATTACTGACGACTGTAGGTGTGTCACCGTAGCAACTGTAAAATCACCACAACAGATCAATTACTGACGACTGTAGTTGTGTCACCGTAGCAACTGTAGAATCACCGCAACAGATCAATTACTGACGACTGTAGTTGTGTCACCGTAGCAACTGTAGAATCACCGCAACAGATCAATTACTGACGACTGTAGTTGTGTCACCGTAGCAACTGTAGAATCACCGCAACAGATCAATTACTGACGACTGTAGTTGTGTCACCGTAGCAACTGTAGAATCACCGCAACAGATCAATTACTGACGACTGTAGTTGTGTCACCGTAGCAACTGTAGAATCACCGCAACAGATCAATTACTGATGACTGTAGTTGTGTCACCGTAGCAACTGTAGAATCACCGCAACAGATCAATTACTGACGACTGTAGTTGTGTCACCGTAGCAACTGTAGAATCACCGCAACAGATCAATTACTGACGACTGTAGTTGTGTCACCGTAGCAACTGTAGAATCACCGCAACAGATCAATTACTGACGACTGTAGTTGTGTCACCGTAGCAACTGTAGAATCACCGCAACAGATCAATTACTGATGACTGTAGTTGTGTCACCGTAGCAACTGTAGAATCACCGCAACAGATCAAATACTGACGACTGTAGTTGTGTCACCGTAGCAACTATAGAATCACCACAACAGATCAATTACTGATGACTGTAGTTGTGTCACCGTAGCAACTATAGAATCACCACAACAGATCAATTACTGACGACTGTAGTTGTGTCACCGTAGCAACTGTAGAATCACCGCAACAGATCAATTACTGACGACTGTAGTTGTTGTGTTACCATAGCAACTGTATAATCACCACAACAGGTGAACTCAAGTGTTGTACTATAGTATGGTTAAAATGCTACAGTATTCACTTTAAATTTCTATAGTATTTTTCCTGTCGGCAAATGTCAGCCTTAAAGGGACAGTTCATGTATTAAACGGTGTATGTGTGCTGTATGTATGTCTGTGTGGTGTGCTGTATGTGTGTGTGTGTCAGTGTGTGACACGTGTGCGCAGGTGCAGATGCTCTACATGTTGTTGAGTCTGTGTGTGGGCTGGTCTGTGGGTCGCAGCAGACGGTCTCCCAGTAAACCTCTGCAGTGGGACTCGTCTCCCACATCCACTGCGCTCGCTCTCACCGCTGCCATCACTCAGGTCAGCACACACACACACCTACTCTACACTCCAGCACACACAGCGTAATGTAAAAACATTATTTGTGTGCTGTTTTGAGCTCACACTCCACTAGAGGCAGCAGTGATTTATTTTACAGCTTGTAAAAAGCGGCAGATTAGGTCTCCTTTAATCCTGAGGAGTTTATAAAGGGTGCCTTCACACAAAATGAAAACGAAAAGTATCCAGTGGTTTACTCACCCTCAAGGCATCTTAGGTGTGTGTGTGTTTCCTCTGTCATGCCAATCAAACGGTTTGTTGTCTTGGTAATGTCAAGTTTCAAGACAAAGACAGAAACAGGTTGTGATGTATTAGTTGTCATAAACAATGTCAGCTTTGCATTTAAAATGTCCTAACTGAGCAGAATGACACTCAATAACAGCATGCATGAGATCTCATTCACAATTATGTGCTGTGTCATCATTATAAAGGCTTCATGACAGTCTTACGAACACCACTTCAAGTCAAGTGTCACCAAAAAGAGCCAAAGTCACTTCATTCATTTTCCTTCAGCTGAGTCCCTTTATTCATCAGAGGTTGCCACGGCGGAATGAACCGCCAACTATTCCAGCATAGGTTTTACGCAGCGGATGTCCTTCCAGCTGCAACCCATTACAGGGAAACACCCATACACACTCATTTACACACACACACTCATACACTAGGGCCAGTGTAGTTGATCAGTTCCCCTATAGCGCATGTGTTTGGACTGTGGGGGAAACCGGAGCACCCGGAGGAAACCCACACCAACACGAGGAGAACATGCAAACTCCACACAGAAACACACACTGACCCAGCCGAGACTCAAACCAGAGACCTTCTTACTGTAAGGCGATTGTGCTACACACTGCACCACCGTGCCACCCAAGTAATGTTATAACTTGCTAAATATGTTGTTTTTTGAATGAGATAATGTTATGAAGCGCTGCTGTGAGTGTGTGTTGTGTCTGCAGGGGGCGCTGCTGGTCTGGCAGCAGCTGGAGGACGT
Source organism: Danio rerio (assembly GCF_049306965.1). NCBI lineage: Eukaryota > Metazoa > Chordata > Actinopteri > Cypriniformes > Danionidae > Danio > Danio rerio. The sequence continues at coordinate 63,084,260 of NC_133181.1, read as the reverse complement.
GGAGCAGCACAGTTTCTCACACACTCGGCTCAGTGTGTGCAGCTGGATGCTGACGCTGCTGCGGGTGCTGCTCGCTCTGTTTCTGGCCTTGCTGCTCTATCAGAACATCTCAGCGGAGCGGAGCGCGCTCAAACGAGACTTCTACATCAGCTTCACCAAGGTAAAGCCATGACAGCAGAGATTCCTGCATTCCTGACTGCTGCTGGTCGGGAAGAGGGACAGTGTGTCTGTTCACTGTTGATCATCAGCTGCAGTGTCAGTTTCAGGCTTTGATATGGAGTATGGTGTGTGTTTGTGTGTGTGAGATCCTTGCGCAGTTATCTTGATATGTCTGAGAAACTCAAAGTCACCCCCTCAGCTGTCAGAACACAGTAAACACAGTGTATTTCTGCACACACACACACTATAATCTGCTGTTTTACTCCACTGAACTCCATATAACACACTGAACCTCTTCAGCACAGGCCCATCTGAAGGGTTAATGCAGCACGCTGATCATCAACAGTAGACATGCAGCTTTACAATCTAGAAATGTGAATATAATGGAAGTCAATGGGGCAATATATGTGAGTGTGTGTCTGATGTATGTGTGTGTGTGTGTTTCAGGGCTGTTTGCTGTGGTTTCTGTGTCACCCGGTGCTGCTTCTGTTCTCTACACTCCTCAATGAGCATCAGAAGGAGAAGGTGACAGTGATTTACTCTTCATTTCAGTTTTCAAGTCCAGCTCTGACTGTTACTGTAATACTGTGTGTGTGTGTGTGTGTGTGTGTGTGTGTGTGTGTGTGTTTGCGGCAGGTGCTGACCGTGGGTGTGATCTTGTGTCGCAGTATCTCAGTGGTGGTTCTGTATCGACTCTTTCTGTCCCGCAGTCTGTACTGGGAGGTTTCGTCGCTGTCGTCTGTAACGCTGCCGCTCACCATGAGCCGCCGGAGCCCGTACTGAGACACCATCAACACACACACACACTCAGATCAGCGCTACACACACACACACTCAGGTCATTACAGACATTTGCATTTTAAATGTGTTTTTATTCTGTTACTGTTTAAAATATGTATTTTTGTTCAGCCAACTATCATTCAACATGAAACGCTCAGAGGTGCATCTTAATAAATAAATCAATAAAAACAGACTATTATAGATTTGAGCATTTTAGATTATGTTATTCCGATACTATTACTAAAGATATACTTTAATTCAGTTCATATGTTATTTAATATGAAAGGCTTGGAGGTGCATCTTAAAAACAATAATACATGAATAGTGAATGAAAGCAGCGTATTCTAGATTTGGAAGTGCTCACTGAGGCATCGCTAAGCGGTTGTTAGGGTGTTCTAACTGCAACCCTTGGCTCATTCTGAAAATGTACCCCTGTATACATTTCAGGAGAGCACCAAATACATCCCAGGAGGTGCGTCTTTTTGCAGTTTTGTTTTAGTGAATCCACCAGAGGGCGCTGTGTGTGCTTTTTCAGATCTCAAATTTCTCTCATGAGTGCCATTCACACCTGCTGTTCTCACGTAAATCCACCAGAGGCCGCTACTGGCTGACTGACTGACCGACTGACCCACCCTCCTCCTTCCCTAAACCCAACCGACAGTGTCTCGAAAAGCAATCCAGAAAAAGAAAATCCCTGTGCTGGTTTTTACCTCATTTTCAATTTTTACTACATTTTTACCCTGTTATTTACTTTTTTGTTTTATTCTTTGGCTTTTGTTTTTGTCATGCTTTCTGGAACCGTTCTTCACCAGACTCAAACTCCTCAACTGACTCTCAAGTCTGCCCATGTATGTGTCGAGCCACTGAGCAACCTGGTAACAGCATATATATCTATATCGTGAAAAGGAACAGCATCATACTGCCCTATAGCGTTCATACGTTTCTCTGGCTACATAATTTGTGATCTTCAGAAATGTACACAGGGTTACACTTTCAGAATGATCCCGTGTTGTCTAAGTGGTTGTTGGGCATGTGCTAAGGTGTTGTAAGGCGGTTGCTTGTGTGTTCTTAGTGGTTGAGTGGTTGCTAGCCTTTGCAGGTCAGATTTATCACCACAGAGTGCTTATTAATCCTGAAAATCATTATTTATTTTTGCTAATTGTTGTTTTAGGGTGCTTTCACACTTGATTCATTTGCCTGGACTGTACCCCCTTGACATTATCACTGTGTTAGCCTTGGCTCAGTCCCGCTCACACACACACACACGCACACACACACACACACACACACACACACACACATGAACGACCGCTATGAAAACTAAAGTTTGTTGTGCGGTTGGCGGTTCCCTTCCGTTATTTGGTACGATTGCATTCACACCAGTCCAGAAGTAAACCGGACCAGAGTTTGCGCAAACCGTACCCCAGACCACCTCTATCAGGCGGACTCAGGTACGGTTCACGGGTACACACATTCACGTTCAGAAGACATGTTCCCACTAGCTAAACGTACTGTACTCTGACTTCAAACAAACCCGGGTGTGGAGGAGATATGCTAGTGTGAAAGCTCCTTTATCAGATTTTTTATTTCTGTTCTGTTAGCTTCATGTAGATTTTTATCGTGATTTTTTTTCTTTATTTCAGTTTTTTCAGTGACTGTTTCAGTACTGTGCGTTCACACCGAAGGCAGCGAGAGCATCAAAGTAGCCGGAAGTCATTTATTTTCAATGGGAGTTGGCTGCGATAAGCAGCGCGGCACGTTTTCACTGGTATGGGCGTCGAGGAGAGTTAAAATCTTTATGGTAATGAGCCATGATGCAGTTCGGCGGCAAACAGTCGGAACGTAGAAGTCCACCACTTGAGGAGTCCAGAGAACACAGACCTGCGAACTTTGGTTCTGATCACAGTTGTTCTCGAGGGTTTGATCTTAAGGGTTTGATTATTGCGGTCGGCGGATTTTCAATTATTTACGATGCTTTCTTACAGGGACATATATTAAAAAGTTACTGGTGTGTATTAATAGTGTATATATTTAAAAACAAATCTGGAATAACTATAACCACAGTACAAAACAGTACTGCTGCTTCAGAGTAGTTCAGACATATGGACACATATTGGAGGAGTGGAGCAAACATACACGACACGCAACAACCAGATCTTCCATTGATAAATCAATTTAATTAAAAAGTGCAAGATTTTTATGCTCAAAGCATGTTTTAATGCTGGAATGTAAGGGATTTGCTGCAACGGCTCCTTTAAATACGAGGTCAATGTAGCCGATTTTGATGCTCTCTCCACCGAAGCAGTGAAGGCAGACAGCGATGTCGTCAGGGTGGCCGGAGCGAACTTTGATGCTCTCACCACATTCAGTGTGAACGCAGTTAGTTGTGAATTTTATTGTGAATATTTTCATTTTATTTCAGTTAATCAAAATGTTTTGTGATCAACAGTTTTAGTCTTTATTTTAGTTTATTTACAGCAGGAGAGACGCTGATTTCATTCATTCAATCAAAGACGAAAACAACAGATAGAACTCAGCAGATCTAACTTCATTTATCTGATCATCTTTCTCGTAATTCTCCAGTTCACGCATAAACTGACACCTTTCAAATATGGGCGGAGCTACCTTCAACCATTGAAACAGTTGGCTGATTCGCCTCTGCAGTGAAATCAAATCATTTCATTGGTTAAATTTCACTGCAGTGTATTTAAATATATTCAAATGAAATGCAAATAATATTTTTGTATTATTTCTATATAAATAAGACCGATCATTTTTATCTCTATGGAAGATTTATTGTTAAAATACAATGTATTTATCTCGTTTAGACCTGGGTTACATCCTCGAGCAATAAGAGAATGTGAAATATGAATATGAATGCATTTATTGGTGATTTATTTAACTTCTGCTGTTCTCCTCAAGTGCCTGAGATGACAATCAATCACTGATGCGGAGATGGGTTATTATTGATCCTGTTTACTGGATCTGCAACTAGAGCATGTGTGCTGAAGTCCAGACTGTACTGTATTTATGATTATGTTATTAAACGTCATGCACACCCTCTGTCTATGTGTCAGTGGCCTGATTACTTTAATCTGCATCCGGCTGATCATTTAGCATCTCCAGCAGACAGCTATTATTTAAAAAAAAACAAAAAACTACTTATTCACAATTCTATCATGTTTGTATGTATATTTAGGGATATTTTTGAACTTAAAGACTCCCACTAGCTCGTCTCAGCTTCAATTATCAGCCTGTTATTATAAAATTGTCAGCATATTATTATTATTATTAATATTATTAATAATAAAATAAATTATCAGCTTATTATTATTACATTATCAGATTATTATTATTATTATTCAATTATCTGCTTATTTTTATAATTATTAATATAATTATTAATAATAATAATAATATTAATATTAAATTATCAGCTTATTATTATTACGTTATCAGATTATTATTATTATTATTATTCAATTATCAGCTTATTATTATTACGTTATCAGATTATTATTATTATTATTCAATTATCAGCTTATTTTTATAATTATTAATATAATAAATATTATTAATATTATTATTATTAATATTCAATTATCAGCTTATTATTACGTTATCAGATTATTATTATTATTCAATTACCGACTTATTTTTATTATTATTCAATTATCAGCTTATTAATCAATTATCAGTGTATTAATATTATTATTATTATTATTATTATTATTATTAATATTCAATTATCAGCTTATTATTATTACGTTATCAGATTTTTATTATTATTCAATTATCAGCTTATTATTCAGTTATCAGCGTATTATTATTATTATTCAATTATCAGCCTATTAATAATCAATTATCAGCATATTATTATTATTATTAATAAATGATCAGCGTATTATTATTCAATTATCAGCTTATTATTATTTTATTATTAGCCTATTATTATTATTATTAGTCAGCTTATTTGTTATTATTCAATTATCAAATTTTTATTATTATTCAATTATCAGCTTATTATTATTTATCAGATTTTTCATTATTTAATTATCTACTTATTATTATTATTTTATTTTTATTCTATTATCAGCTTATTATTCAATAAAATAAGCTTAATTTTCATATTTTTGTGCGTTTACTCTACTAATGTTTATATGAAACATCAATGTTTTGTGTTATTTGTAGTTTCGGTGATGAAAAAGCACATTTAGAGCTCTTTTTTAAGGATCTAAGCACAAAGTCTAAAGCGTATGGTGCATGTTTACTAAGAGCGTGTCCAAATCCACTTTTGCTTTAATATAAAAGGGGAAATACTCTGTGCACCAGGCGTGAGCAATCAAGTGTTGAGCAGATTCTGTTAATGTTCAGCAGAAAAACAAAAGCGAGAAGACGGTACTACAGAATGAGAATTTTCCATTAAAGTTAATGTCCAAACACGTCAGTATAGTAGTTCACATTGTTGTCGCAGATGAAATATAACATGGAAAATGCGGTTTAAATATTTTCTAGTGGGTTAGATATTAATTCATAGTCATTCAAGCAACTTTACCGAAGCCTCTTTATTTGGTTGGTCTCTCTGCGTCAGCCACGTTTGTAGTTTGTTTACACTTTTAACATGAGCTTGTAGTTCTAATGGAATTCACATCTAACACACCATGTACTGTGTTCAATATCAGCGGTTAGAGTATGAACGCTTCTACAATACATTTCTAACAGAAATAGTACAGTCATTTCCACTAAATAGAATAATAATAGCATTCGGGAAGCTTTGGTGTACTCTTTTCAACATACTACAGTTTGGGACACACTCATTCTATTTTCAGTACTATTTAGGAGGGATAGTCTGTGAATTGGGACGCAGCATCTGTTATTGTCAACTCTGTTATGGTTAGAAAAGTTAATCATTTAAACAACAATTACTAGCAGAATTAAATGTTCACTATCAGTTTGCACTAATAATATATGCAGTTTACTGTAAATTATACATTTGTCCTATATTAATCCAGTTTAAGGAAACAGAATGGAAAATAGCTCAAATGTTCCCGCAATTCTACAATAACTGATATGCTAATAAGATCACTGCGGAGAGGGCGAGGATAACATTATGACACAATGATGATTGTGAAGCGGTTCATCATCTGTGTGTCACAACAAACTGTAAGCAATCATCAGATATTTATTTCACAACGTCCTGCTGAATTCTGCACCATTCATTCATTCATTCATTCATTCATTCATTCATTCCAATGAGTTAAGTATCAGTGAATTTCATAAAAACAAACTGTTCATTGATTTATGATTCATCAATATACATTTGTACAGAACCCTTCACAATAAGGTTCAATTTTGGTTCAATGTTTTAACTATACTATTAAACATGAACTAATAAAAACAAATATTTCATGATTCATCTTAATTTTAATTTATAAACATCCTAACACATCTTCACTTGCATCAGTTAATGTTATTTAATGCACTAGTTGTTGAATGTAACCAATATGAGTAAATCTTTCACAAACATACTGCTGCTTATGAAATAACTAGTGGGTTGTTAAGTGTTTACACCAGTAAATTATTAAATATTATTATAATTAATATATTCTTTCTTAATTGTTTATTTAAATCAATGATATATCTATACCTTTTACTTTATTAATCAGTCCATTCATCAGCAAATACAGCTACACAAATATAAATAAATGGCAAATAATAATATTAATAATAATAATAATAAGAAGAAGAAGAAGAATACAGGTTTTTAATGGTGCTTAATAAATGTTACTGTACTGTAAAACTCAATATAACCATCACAAAAAATGCAACATAATGAATAGTTAGTAAGGTAGTAGTTGGGTTTTGGTTTTGTGTAGGTTCATTAATATAAACTAAGATCACAGCTGCTAATATACAGTTAATATCTTATTAATAGACAGGTAATAAGCCAGTAGTTAAAGGGTCAGTTCACCCAAAAACTCAAAATCTGTCATCATTTACTCAGCCTTTACTCTTTACAAACATTAATGAGCTTCTTTCTTATGTTGAACACAAAAGAAGATGTTCTGAAGAATGCTGGAACCATTAACTGCCATAGCTGAATAAACAAATACTATGGAAGTCAGTGGTTACAGGTTTTCAGCATTCTTCAAAATATCTTCTTTTGTGTTCAACATCTCTGCAGAAAAAAACTCTGAAGATTGCAAACTATTGGGGGAGAGAATAGCCACTTTCACTTTTGTGTGAACTAACCCTTAATAGTGTGATTTGTGACTTAAACTAAAGTGTCCCCTACTCTGCCGCTCGTCCCCTGCAGTGGGCATTGTTAGGGTGTGTAATAATCAAAAAGACCCACACGATCTTCAGTCTGAAATCTGCTGATAACATCATCAACATTCACACGCTGACTGATGATGAAGAAGATGATGACATGAGACATGTTTCAAAACCAGTGGACACACCCATACGCACGCACACACACACACACACACACACACACACACACACACACACACACACACACACACAAACACGCAAGGGCTCTTATAAAGCACTTCTCACACACTCTCACACACCAACAGATCAAGTGAGGAGAAATCATGTGCAGCAGCAGCAGCTCCAACACACCAGACCAGGGTGAGTCCAGTCTACACTAGACTACTGCACAGGAGACTAGTTACACTGAGGAGACTAGTTAAACTGAGGAGACTAGTTAACTGTAGATTAGTTAAACTGTAGAGAAGACTTGTTAAACTGAGGAAGGGACTAGGAGACTAGTTAACTGTACAGGAGACTAGTTCAACTGTAGAGGAGAGTAGTTAAACTGACAAGTTAATCTGCAGAGGAAACTAGTTAAACTGTAAAAGAGACTAGTTACACATGTGCAGGAGAGACTAGTTTACTGTACAGAAGACTAGTTAGACTGCACATGAGATTAGTTAAACTGAGAACACTAGTTAAACTGTAGATGAGACTAGTTAATCTGTAAATGAGATTAGGTAACTGCAGATGACTCTAGTTAATCTGTAGAGTAAACTAGTTAAACCACAGAGGAGACAAGTAAATCTGTAAAAGAGACAAGTTAAATGTAGAGAAGACTAGTTATATTGTAGGGAAGTCTAATTAAACTCCAGAGAAGACTGGTTAACTGCAAAGGACACTAGTTAAACTGTAGATTAGATAAACTGTACAGGAGACTAGTTAAACTGTAGAGAACACTAGTTAAACTCTAGAGGAGACTGGGTAACTGTAGAGGAGACTAGTTAACAGTAGATGAGATTAGTTAAACTGTAGAGAAGACTAGTTACATTGTAGAGAAGACTGGTTAAACTCCAGAGAAGACTGGTTAACTGTAAAGGAGACTAGTTAAACTGTATATTAGTAAAACTGTACAGGAGACTAGTTAAACTGCAGAGAAGACTGGTTACATTTTAGAGAAGACTAGTTAAACTCCAGAGAGGACTGGGTAACTGTAAAGGACACTAGTTAAACTGTAGATTAGTTAAACTGTACAGGAGACTAGTTAAACTGTAGAGAAGACTAGTTACATTGAAGATAAGAATAGATAAACTCTAGAGGAGAATGGTTAACTGCAGAGGAGACCAGTTAGCTGTAAAGGAAACTAGTTAACTGTAGATGAGACTAGTTAAACAGCACAGGAGGCTAGTTAAGTGTCGATGAGAATAAGACGAGTTAAACTACAGCCGACAGAACTCTTTTTTTAGCTCTCTGGGTTTCTGTTAAGCTTGTTCTCGATGAGTTTGACTAATATGTTGATAAATTCAGTTTATTTGTGCTTGTGTTAGTACAAGAGAATCATCTGTGAGATTAGTTTCACAGCTGAACAGTTAACTACATCTAGTGTAGATAAAAACAATAGCGTCTGTGGTTCACACCGTCAAGTAAAGTGGTTCACACCGTCAGTGTTCAGGGCTCAGCTCATCATCATCATCATCATTCAGAGGAAAGTGTGAGTGATGTTCAACAGAAGAGCCACACCTGATCTGAAGAGGCGTCAGCGATGAATGAAGAGTTCTGGCATTCTGTCTGTCTGTGTGTGTATGTGTGTGTGTGTGTGTGTGTGTGTGTGTGTGTGTGTGTGTGTGTGTGTGTGTGTGATTGTCACTGAGATATTGCAGCTTTATTATCGTAGATGCTCTGAAATCCTGATAAACCGGTTTGAGTGAATTAAGTATGTGTTTCCTGCAGGTGTGAGAGTGGATCTGGAGTGTGTGAAGAACAACACTGATCATCACACACACGAGATCACACAGGAGCGTCTGATCATCCGCAGGGGACAGGCCTTCAGTCTGAAGATCAGT